>NW_027371089.1:0-30793 GCF_046119375.1 Phyllobates terribilis | reverse complement strand
CGGACCTGTGAGTGATGTTAGGTTGAAGTACATCTTCTTAATGGTTCTTTTGACAAATTGCTTACGCAGGGGCAAGACTAAAAGAACCACCTATATGAGCATGAAGTTTAGCCGCTTCAAGAAGCTTGGACTTGGCTTCCTATATGCTTATGAATGGATAAGGACACAAGGCTTGTATAGTGTCAAGTATGACTAGTAGAGTGTTGTATAAACATGTGTGTACAATATCTTCAAGTATTCAGATGGGTTGACGGGTTCAATCGTTACGACACCCCGATTCTCGAGTATTTGGAATGTGTATTGTACTAAGGTGGAAATTCAATCGCAAGACATTTTCATTTATGCATTTGTTTGATCGTTATGTCTGTATGTTAAAATTGTGTATATATCATTATATATACTACGTAGATCAAGGATTACACTAAAATGGGGGGGATTTGTTGGTGATTTTAGTGTCATCAATTCATTTTAGTCGTAATGTGATTTACTAGAACTGATGCGGTTTATCGTGAGGCTCGGAAACAAGTCTGGGTTAGTGCGGAGTGCACGCTTGTTGAGCTAACGGTTCATCGATCACAACTATGAAACAGGGTCGAGGGGAATGCGCTCGAGAGGTTCTCAGCGCTCTTGATGCGCTTCAAGAGGGTCTCGACGAGAAGTCTCGACGAGCTCGTTCGAGAGGTCCTCGACGAACTCGTTCGAGAGGTCCTCGACGAGCATGTTGAAGAGGTCCTCGACGAGCACGTGTTCGAGAGGTCCTCGACGAGAGGTCCTCGACGAGCACATGGTGGATTGGTTCTCGACGGACATTTGGAAAGATATTTTGGTCGTCGAGGTTCTCGACGAGCATGGTGTATAGGTTCTCGACGAGCATCTTGGAGAGATACTCGTCGAGCAGATGGTCTCCCAGAGACCATTTGTTATACGTATCTTTTGGCCGTCAACAGGTACTCGACGAGCACCTCATGAAGATACTCGGCGAGTAGTATCTGTGATTTATGGTTTATCAACCAGACGTGGGTGTATAACTGCCCAACCGCCAATTCAGTTTTTTAGCTGTTCAACTGCCCACTCTGTTTCGTGGTGAACCCATGACTTTTATGGGGTTTCGGTTCTATATACAGGAGACGATATTGAGCACGAGATCAGAACGATTTTTGACGAACAACTGCTCGACTTCTCAGATCAAATTTCATAAGTGCCTGAATTTGATTGTCCCTTCTCGGATTATCCCCGCAAGGAATTCGTGTAACCCTGGCATTTCTATAGGGTCGAATTATCTTGTTCGGAAAGTGAACAAACACGATCCGTTGAAGGTTTCCAGGATTATCACTACATCGCACGAAAGACGCAGTAGGACCAACATCTCTTATAGGACTGTATGTGTGTGTTCATTTATTTATTTATTAGAGCAATGGAGGTGATGCTTTGACTTGTGCAAATAAGGGTCTGAACATAGAAAGAGCAAAGGTTCAATGCGGTTTCAGAATAAGAAAGGACTTTTATTTAATAGTAATAAAGGATAAAAAAAGTGAATTATGTGGACTCTTAGAATTCAAAGGGACGCGAAACTTAATTTACTTAATTTAACTATTTATCTTTCCTAATTGAGTAGAAGGATAATGCAATTTTCATTTTATGTGAGAGACTCATGGTGATGGCCACTCTTATGCGACTGCATGCGTGCTCTGTATTTATAGAGTGATAGAGGTTATGCTTTGACTTCTGCAAAGAAGGGTCGGAACATAAAAAGTGAAAAGGTTTAAGGAGTTTTTTGAGAATCAGAATATTTAATTGTACTAAATGATATGAAATGAATTACGTGGAGTCTTGGAATTCAAAGAGACATGAAGTTAAATTTAATTAATTTGACTATTTATCTTCCATAATCAAGTAGAGGGTTAATACAACTTCTTTATTATTTGAGAGTTTTTCGTTTTTCTTTCGCATTTATTTCAAAAATGATCAATAATGAAAATAAGGGTATATTGAGAAATATGCTTAAAAAAACTCAACTTTATAAGGATTATGATATGATATGATGTATAGATTCATGGTGATGGGCTCTCTTATAGGCATGTATGTGTGTGTTCATTTATTTATTTATTTATAGAGCAATGGAGGTGATGCTTTGACTTGTGCAAAGAAGGGTCGGAACATAGAAAGAGCAAAGGTTCAATGCGGTTACAGAATAAGAAAAGACTTTTATTTAATAGTAATAAAGGATAAGTGAATTATGTGGACTCTTGGAATTCAAAGTGACGCGAAGCTTAATATACTTAATTTGACTATTTATCTTTCCCAATTGAGTATAAGGGTAATGCAATTTTCATTTTATGTGAGAGATTTTAGTTTTTCTTTCACACTTACTTCCAAAAAAGATGATTATAGAAAATAAGGGCAAATCGGGAAATTTAAACAAAACCCAAGTTGAGTTTGAGGGCATACTTCTCAAATCGATTTAGATCTAAGAAGAAAACTGAGTTTTTGATGTAGAGGATCCCGTATGTGGGCAACTACAGAGCATACTTCTCAAAAGAGAGGAAGAGAGATGAAGAGAGGAAGATATTCTTGCACAATAGAGAATGTCTCTATTTATAGGCTAAGGAGGAAGGATTGAGCTATTGTGCTAACCAAATTGGGCCGAACAAATTAGACCGATTAATAGGAATTCTAGAGGTTAAGGGAAATATTCAAAGGTATTAATGATGCCAAGGCTATATTCAAAGGTAAAGAAAAATAAAAATGGGATAAAATGGGTCTTCAATGGAGGAGTAATGAAAATGCAAAATTTACATTTAAGATTTCAGTGTCCCCCTAATCTTATATGTATTAAGATTAAAAGACTAGATTTCTAATACCCATGCTTCACACGGATTTCTGTCTTTTTACGAGATTATATATGCATTGAACATTCTTTAAAATTTATGTGTTTAATGTAAATTGTTTAAGCAGCACACACATCTGTTACCCTCATGTTCTAGTAAGTTAATATTGTAGTTTATATATTCGTACTTAGCTTTTTGGCCAGTCGAGACAAACTTTGGTTTATTCATGTAGAAATTTTGATCAATCTAAATATTGATATACGAAATATAGGAATGGAATGAGAATAATATTTTTATAAAAATGAATAGGTTATAGATTGTGTAACATGGGCATGATAAAAATGCCCACATACTTGTATACACTCGGAATACGAAAAAACCGAATCAAAATATTTTGTAAATTTCAAATTGGAAAATTGGTTATCGGACTTCTATTATTTTAAGCTCAACTTGAATAATAAGACAAACATAAACACCCATTTTAATCGAGCGTCTTGTGATCTCCTTTTAATGTACCTCAAAGTGAAAGGAAACTTCATTAAGTTTCAAATTTGAGAGGCTCAAAATTCTCAACCTATAACATAACTTTTTATACACATCCAATGGTAGACAATTTCATTGAATTTCGAGTGGGAGAATAATTGAACATGTGTTAACGTGTTTTACTTCTTTTTTTGGTTAAAGTGGGTAGTTTTAATTATAATAGACCACTTTTTTAATTGTATATTTTTCATAATTTCAATGCTAAGAGTCAGATTTTCACAACAAATATTCTCTTAATCACTACTATATAAAAAGGCTCTCAATTAATGAATATTCAATCCAACTTAATGAAGTACATATGCTAGAAAAAATAGAATAAAGAAATCGTAAATTTTTTTTAAAAAAGATCATTAGTAACTGAAAATCTCACATAATCCAATTCAGGAAAATCTAAGTGTCACGATAAACGTAAGAAATAAAAATTTAATCTAGAAAATTGATTATTGGACTTCTATTATTTTAAGTTCAACTTACATAATATGAGAAACAAAAAATCTCATTTCTACCAGGATCTTGTGTTATCCTTTTATACACCTCAAAGCGAAGGAAACTTTATTAAGTTTTCGATGTGGGTGGCTCAAAAATCTCAACCTGTAACATGGTTTTTTGTACACATCCAATGGTAAAAAATTTCCTTGATTTTTGATGTGGGAGAATAATTGAACATGTGTTAATATGGACAGTTTTTTTTTACTTTTTTTTGGGTAAAGTGAATAGTTTTAATTATAATAGACTACTTATTAATTATAAATTTTTCATAATTTTAGTACTAAGAGCTAGATTTTCATAATAAATATCCTCGTAGTCATTATTATATGAAAATTCTCTTAATTATAAATATGAAATCTAACTTTTATAAAGTACATAGGCTAAAAAAATGCAAGAAAAAAATCGTTAAAAATTTTAAAAATTAAACAAAGATCGTTAGCAAATGAAAATCTCACATAATCCAATTCGAAAAATCTAATTATCATGATAAAATGTCAGAAATAAAAATTTTACACTTGAAAATTGATTATTGAGCTTCCATTGTTTTAAACTCAACTTAAATAATAAGAGAAACATAAAAAGTCATTTTACCAATGGTCTTGTGATCTCTTATCTCTTTTTATATACGTCAAAGGGAAGGAAACTTCATTAAATTTCCGATGTGGGAGACTGAAAATCTCAACTTGTAACATGGCTTTTTATACATATCCAATGGTCGAAACATTCATTGAGTTTTGATATGGGAGAATATTTACACATGTGTTAATACGGATAGTTTTAACTTTTTTGTTAAAGGGGGTAATTTTGATTATAACAGACTACTTATTAATTATTTATTTTTTCATAATTTTAGAGATAAGAGTAAGATTTTCACAAAAATATCCTCGTAGTGATAACTATATAAAAATTCTCTAAAATATTGAATATTCAACCAACTTTTATGAACTACATAGGCTAGAAAAATGGAAGAAAGAAATTGTAAAAAACAAAAGAAAATTGAAGAGAGATTGTTAGCAACTGAAAATCCCACATAATCTAACTTTAATCATAAAACGTAAGAAATAAAAGTTTTAAACTGGAAAATAGATGATTGGGCTTCTATTGTATTAAGCTCAAATTGAATAATAAGAGAAACATAAAAACCCATTTCTACCGAGGGTCTTGCGATCTCCTTTTATACACCTCAAAGAGAAGGAAACTTCCTTAAGTTTCCGATGTGGGAGGCTGAAAATTTCAACATGTACATGGTTTTTTATACACATCCAATGGTCAAAAATTTAATTGAGTTTTAATGTGCGAGAACATTTGCACATGTATTAATATGAATAATTTGTACTTTTTTGGGTTAGATTGGATTTTTTAATTATAAAAGACTACTTATTAATTGTAAATTTTTCATAATTTTAGTACTAAGAGTTAGATTTTTACAACAAATATCCTCGTATTCATTACTATAAATTTTTTTTATATAAATTATTGAATATTCAATCCAACCTTTATGAAGTACATTTGCTAAAAAAAATGGAAGAAAGAAACCGTATAAAAACAAAAACAAAAATTAAAGAAAAATTGTTGGTATTCGAAAATCCCACATAATCCAATTTAGAAAATCTAATTGTCGTGATAAAACGTAAGGAATACAAAATTTAATCTTGAAAATTGATTATTTGGCTTCTTATTGTTTTAAGTTCAACTTGAATAATAAGAGAAACATAAAAAAACCATTTCTACTGGGGTCGTGTGATCTCTTTTTATACACCTCAAAGAGAAGGAAACTTCGTTAAGTTTCCGATAAGAGAGACTCAAAAATCTCAACCTATAATATGACTTTTTATACACATTCAATGGTTGAATTTTTGATTGAGTTTCGGCGTGGGAGAAGATTTGCACAAGTGTTAACATGGATACTTTTAACTTTTTTCGGTTAAAGGGAATACTCGTATATATAATATACTACTTAATAATTATATATTTTCTCATAATTTTGGATGCTAAGAGTCGGATTTTCACAAAAAATCCTCGTAGTCATTACTATATAAAAATTCTCTAAATTTTTGAATATTCAATCCAACCTATATGAAGTACATATGCTTGAAAAATTGGAACAAAGAAATCGAAAAACAAAATTGAAGATATAATTTTAGTAATTGAAAATCCAACAAAATCCAATTCAAAAAATGTAATTGTCATGATAAAATGTAAGAAATAAAAATTTAAAACTAGAAAAATAATTATTGGGCTTCTATTTTTTAAGCTCCACTTGAATAATAAGAGAAACATAAAAAATAATTTCTACTAGGATCTTGTTATCTCCTTTTATACACCTCAAAGAGAAGAAAAATTTATTAAGTTTTCGATGTGGGAGGCTCAGAAATCTCAACGTGTAACATGACTTTTTATATACATCCAATGATCGAAAATTTTATTGAGGTTCAATGTGGGAGAACATTTTCACATGTCTTAATATGGATAGTTTTAACTTTTTTGTTAAAGTAGATAGTTTTAGTTATAATATATTACTTATTACTTATATATTTTTCACAATTTTATAGCTAAGAGTCAGGTTTCACAACAAATATCCTCGTAATCATTACTATGTAAAAATCCTCTAAATTTTTGAATATTCAATCCAAATTTTATGAAGTACATATGCTAGAAAAAGTGGATGAAAGAAATCGTAAGAAAATAAAAAATTGAAAAAAATATTATTAGTAACTGAAAATCCTGCATAATCCAATTCAAAAAATCTAATTGTCATGATAAAAGATAAAATATAAACAATTAAATAGAATAATAGATTGGGCCTATTTGTTTCGTAAATGAGAAGAGTGTAAAATACTTAAATTTGGCCTATCTTAATCTTAATCTTAATCTTATCTTATCTTATCTTATCTTATCTTATCTTATCTTATCTTATCTTATCTTAATATTGGCATTGTTTGGCATCATTTATACTCTCCTTATTGTTTGGCATCATTAACCTCTAGAATTCCTATTACTCGGTCCAATTTGTTTAGTCCAATTTGGTTAGCCTAATAGCCCAATCCCTCCTTCTTAGCCTATAAATAGAGACATTCTCCATTGCGCAAGAATATCTCCCTCTCTTCCTCTCTCTTCATCTCTCTTCCTCTCTTTTGAGAAGTATGCTCTGTAGTTGCCCACATACGGGATCCTCTACATCAGAAACTCGATTTTCTTCTTAGATCTAAATCGATTTGAGAAGTATGCTCTGTAGTTGCCCACATACAGGATCTTTTACATCAGAAACTCGAGTTTCTTCTTAGATCTAAATCGATTTGAGAAGTATGCCCTCAAACTCAACTTGGGTTTTGTTGAAATTTCCCCAGTAGCCCTTATTTTCTTTAATCATCTTTTTGGAAATAAGTGTGAAAGAAAAACTAAAATCTCTCACATAAAATGAAAATTGCATTAACCTTCTACTCAATTAGGAAAGATAAATAGTCAAATTAAGTAAATTAAGCTTCGCGTCCCTTTGAATCCAAGAGTCCACATAATTCACTTCTTATCCTTTATTACTATTAAATAAAAGTCATTTCTTATTCTGAAACCGCATTGAACTTTTGCTCTTTCAATGTTCCGACCCTTCTTTGCACAAGGCAAAGCATCACCTCCATTGCTGTATAAATAAATAAATGAACACACACATACATGCCTATAAGAGAGCCCTTCACCATGAATCTATACATCATATCATATCATAATCCTTATAAAGTTGAATTTTTTTAAGCATATTTCTCAACATACCCTTATTTTCATTATTGATCATTTTTGAAATAAAGGCGAAAGAAAAATGAAAAACTCTCAAATAAAATAGAAGTTGTATTAACCTTCTACTTGATTATAGAAGATAAATAGTCAAATTAATTAAATTTAACTTCATGTCTCTTTGAATTCCAAGACTCCACGTAATTCATTTCATATCCTTTAGTACAATTAAATATTCTCATTCTCAAAACCGCCTTAAACCTTTTCTCTTTTTATGTTCCGATCCTTCTTTGCAGAAGTCAAAGCATAACCTCTACCACTCTATAAATACAGAAATGAATGCATGCATGCAGTCCCATAAGAGCGGCCATCACCATGAATCATATCATATCATAATCCTTATAAAGTTGAGTTTTTTTAAGCATATTTCTCAACATACCCTTATTTCATTATTGATCATTTTTGAAATAAATGCGAAAGAAAACGAAAAACTCTCAAATAAAATAGAAGTTGTATTAACGCTCTACTTGATTATGGAAGATAAATAGTCAAATTAATTAAATTTAACTTCATGTTTCTTTGAATTCCAAGACTCCACGTAGTTCATTTCATATCCTTTAGTAATATTAAATATTCTCATTCTTAAAACCGCCTTAAACCTTTTCTCTTTTTATGTTCCGACCCTTCTTTACAGAAGTCAAAGCATAACCTCTATCACTATATAAATACAGAAATGAATGCACGCATGCAGTCCCATAAGAGCGTAAATCACCATGAATCTATATATACGAACAAAAAAATTGAGTGGTTTTATGATTGGGAAAAGATGATCAATATCAAAGCGAAGTCAAACTTAATGTCAATTTATTCATATAAATTTTTATTCTTCTGCATGTTTTCTTTCATCTTTTCTATTACCTTCAATTCTTAATATGTGTATATAGTTTGTTGTCATTTTACGATGTTAGTTAATATAGTGGATGAAATGGAATTTAAAATTTTAAAAAATAGGCTCAAATAATAACAACGAAAGGTTACATACCTAATCAAAAACAATGTAAAGTACAATAAACCATGAAGTATCACACATGGTCACACATGTTACGTAAAAAAAAGCTTCAATTGCAAGTATGTGCTTGACCGACAATGCACATTGTATGCCGCATCAATTATATGTTTTCACCTATACAAAGATCCAACAACCCAAACACAAGCCTGTGTGAAGCACACAACTCTTCAATAAAAGTAATTTTTCTTAAAAAAAAGAAAGACACAATATGCCCGTGCGTAGCACAGGCATGCCATCACTAGTAAGAATGAATGAGAAATCTATTAAAGGAGTAAAGGAGAGGGAAATTAAATAATTAAAGGTAAGAGAAAACCTAAATTTATATAATTACAAGTTTTTTAACAGAAAAGGGAAAGAGGTGTGACTTTGCTAATGGAATAGATTTAACGGGTGTTTTAGAATCAATTGTCATATAAGGGATTACTCAAACGACAAATGACCCATGTAAGGGGCGATTCTTAACAAATTTCTATAAATTTTACTAACTTATATGTTATGAAAATATTTTAAAATTTTGTGATTTATATTTTGTTAATTTTTAATTTTGTATATATTAACCTCTATTTATAAGTGTATGTTTGACATAACCATCTTATTTAACAACTTAAAACAATATTAAATATTAGAAACATACATAACTATTCTTCACCTTAATATATTATAAATTCTTTTGGTTTTGTTGTAAAACTTAATTAGGACACATGCAAATAAAAGAAGTTGACAAGAGTCATGAGTGATGCATTCAATGACTAAAGGAGTAGAAAAACCTAAATTTATAATATACTAGGACGACATTGCCCGTACTTCACACGGGCTTGTGTTTGGATAGCTGGATCTTATGTGCATGATATATTGTTTGTAGCATTATTTCTGGTATAGCGTATTTATTATTGCGGAGGTGGAAATACCTATTGCTCTTATACATTGATAGAAGCAATTGTTGCTTAAACATACAACATGCAATCTGATTCAGAACATGCTTACAATTGATGTTGTATTGAGTCAGAAATGTAGCTTAATGGACAAAACACTAGTTTTTCCGTTTATATATTAGCACATGAAATACTGACCTTTCATTATAGTTTTTAACTTTCTTTTACATTTCTCGACCATTCAGAAATGAATATTTTCATTTATAATGTAGCTGGATATTTTCTTTTGATTGAACAAAACTAAGTAAAAATGAAATAAAAAGAGTAACAACCAATTGAGAAGCTCACAAATCAAGACATATTAACAAATGATATCTAGCTAATATCAGTTAACTGGAAACTAAACATTAGTGAAATCTAAAGGACTAAAATAGAACAAAATTGAAGGTGCTTAACTCTAGCATAAAGCCCATTCAAAACACTGATGCTAGGATTATCTATCACATTACTCAAGGGATCCAACTTCTCATACTATATGAACCAAATCTATTCAATATGCATAGCAAGAGAGTACAATCTGTCAAGTATATGAGTAGAACTACCAAAAGGCTTTGGAAATAAATGTGGCGAACATATGGATAAGAAGGGCTGCTAAATAAATAGCGTTGAGCATGTAAACCGCTCTATATTTATATTGTTCTTGTTGCAACTCTCCAATATGTTACAGTTTCATCAAGGTCATAGAGAAGTTTACATGTGCATCTATTGGAACGCCTAAGAACTCTTGACACAATTTTCTAGCAACTGTTGACTGGGAGTATGCAATGACCATTATCATGCATAGTCGGCCTAAATGTATTCACCTGTGAAACCAACAATTGAAAATCATTCATTGATTAAGATTAATTCAATCGGGTTTTTTCTAATATGCCCTCATGGCACATAATAAATTAACGGAATTGAAAGTTACTCATCGATCATTAAAAGTTTACCTTTTTTATTAAGAGTTTATCGATTTACTCTAAGGATTTAGTAATAGAGTAAAAATAAATTTTCTTATTTATTTTTTATTAGCTTATTGTGTGTCAATTGAAAAACCGATTCAATTAAATAGGTTTCTAGTACCATCTAGCTGTAGTACCACATACAAAGCATGAACATAGGAGTACTTGTTTATACTTCTTACTCATTTTGATCATCTACCTACGCGGCTAAAGATTCATTGCAAGTTTATGACTTATAATAGAGATAGCCAAAAAGACAAACCACTTTTATATGATCATGATTTCAAATGTATCTTCCAGTTCTTCTGTAGATTTTTCTTCTGTAGATCCTCCATGGTAGTAATGACCTTCATACATCCTACAGTTTGTAATTCCAAAATCTACCCGCTCCATAATTTTCTCTAACACTTCATCACAAAATAAGCGGCCAATTGCTATGAAGCGGAAAATTGTTAATAAAGAAGATGGTTTTAATCATTATAGTAGAGATCATTCCACTCCATGATCAATTTCTCCCACCAATTCAAACCAAAATCGGAATCGTCTACCTAGTAGACGCGAAGTAGCACATATAGAAAGAACCCAAAACAACTTTGATTTAATTTAATGATTCTTATGCAATGTTGAATTGGTATTCAAGTGACATGGTAGAGCTAAATAAATATATCTTTATCTATAGAAATGCTAATTCTAAGTGATAATAAATGTGAAAAGAAATAATCCCATGCATCATCAGATTCTATAATTTGCAATGTCCATTTGGTAGTAGGTAAGAACAAAGAAACTGAGTTAAACCTGGAATGATAATAGCAGAGAAACTTCGTCCTATGTAGAGGATTCATCTTCACTACCATCATTGGTGATTAAACTTCGACATCTAAGTTGACCAGGAGCATTATTTGAAAGAGAAATAATGGCACAATCATACGCCACCAATGGAAGTGAGCTGTAAGATCAACATAAGTTGCTCCGCCAATTTTCGCCATTCCTAACTGATGTCCAAATGAGTAATTATGTTCTACACTCTTGAAATTAGCCAATGATAACAGATCTCTCCAACAAAAAGATCAAGACCGGTCAAGGAAACGGACATGGTTGTTCTTATAAGATAAAGGAAATGGCAATACCCTTTTAGTGGATGATAATTAAGACGGAAAGTTGAAGGGTAACTGTAACTGCTATGGCAAGAGACGAGATCAACTTAAAGGAAGTGGTTACTGATTACAAAGATATGGAAGATGAAACAACCAAAAATTTAGAGAAAACCGATAACCACAATTATGGCTTGTCATAACGGCTGATCTTTAATGTACACTTATGGGCTTCATAACAGCCTTTTTTAGGTAGAATTAGAATTAATTGTATTTGATTCTATAGATTATTAATTTCCAAAAAGTTAAGTTTATAAGTATTATGATTTGGAAATCTTAAATTCAATATTTATTGATAATAGATCATTAATGGCAACTCTAATCACATTTACTTTTTCAAAGTCCCCCTAATCTTTATATATATTAAGACTAGGATTAGGATTAGGATGTGGAACCTTAACATTCCCCCAAAGATTAAAAATTTCCTCTGGAAAGCCCTTTCTGATTGTCTTCCAACTACGAAAAGATTAAATAGATATTTCAATCGTGTTCCAAATCACTGCACACCATGTAATGAACATCTAGAAGCAACGTCTCATTTATTCTTTCAATGTTCAATCACTATTAACATGATTAACATCCTAGAACAGAGAACATGTAAGAAGATTAATTACACTTATACTAATAATTTTATGAATGATTTCGATTACTTTATCAATAACAAAAATATATAGATGTAATTTTTTTCTTCTTATGGTTCGAACTATGGAAAAATAGAAATAAACTAATCTTTGATAGTTCTAATATTCCAAACACAAAACCAATTGATACTGCCTTCATTCTATTCCATTCTTGGACAGCTTCTAAAGACTTTAATACTGCAAAACAAATCAATAAGAACAATAAAAACATTGGTAATAATCATACACAACACAATCGTAAAAAAAGGAAAAATATAATAAACTGGAAAAAAACCTCCAAAGGGTTGATTTAAAATAAATTTTGATGCTTCCTACTACCCTAATAGAGATTCTTATATTGGTAATGTCATTCGTAACAATAAAGGCAAAATTATTAAAATACATCATAACAAAATAAATGTATCTTCTACAATCCAAGGTGAGGCTAATACAGCTATCAAGGGGATTAAGCTAGCTAAACAACTTAACTTACATAATATAATTTTAGAAGGAGATAATTTAACTGTAATCAATGCAATTCGTAAATATATGGCAGGTACCGTGGAGCATCAAAAATATTATCGAAGAAGTGCACAACGAGTTTCCTTTTTTCAAGGAAGTAAATATATTTCACTGCTTCAGAGAAAATAACAAGGCTGCGGATATGATAGCATCCAAGGAAGAGGGAAATATAGATATAGATTATCTAGGATATGTTTGTAATATTTGTAATGTACGTGATTCATATACCAGGACTTTGCGAGAAAAGCTGCGAGTTTCAAAGCCTTTGCTCCTTAGTTTTGTTTGCACTTTTGTAAGCATTATCATAGCAGGATTGCCTCCTGGTTAGGGAGTGTTCCCTTTGTTGACCTTAATAAAAAAACTCCAAACAACGAACACCGAGCGGGACAGAAAAAGAAACCTCCGTTCAGATAAAAAAATACCCCTCAGAGGCTTGAAAATTCATCTGTTAAAAAAGGTAAAGGAAGATCTTTTACATGAATGTCTTTCTTCTCTTCTAAATCAATCTTTTCAAGTTTAATTAGTGGCCTAGGAGGAACCGAATAGATCCAAACGCTTCAAAAATCAGTCTTAAAAGTACCAATTTTAGATATAGTAGCGGGAAGAAACCATATGAATTCAACCCTTACAAACTCTTGGAACCAAATGGATCCCGAAACTGAAGAAATTTACCAATTCTTAGACGTTATATTTTGAGTTCTGCAAATTAAAAGTGGGATAGAAGCCATCCGGATTCCTCCCCTCACCATAATCAAACATAATTATAACACTAATAAACTAGTTTAATGAAAAATTTCAAAAAAAAGTGGTCTAACCTTAAAATATGTTGGTTGAAGAAGAAACTAGTCAACACCTCTACTTTCCTCCCCGTTAAAAGGATCTGAACTTAGTAGGAAATTTATGAAAATGTAGTAGGAACTTTGTGTTAAACCCAAATTCATAAACGGGTATCGAACTTAGTCACATCCAAATTTTAATCTCAAATTTTAAACGGTTCTTTAAAGAACTACGTTCAAAAACTAAAAATAAATATTCTATAGAATATATATATTTATTTATTTTTAAAAATCACTTTAACCTGACGTCGTATTGAGACGTATAAAGAGGAAATTCGTCTTAAAATCCAAATTCATAAACGGGTATCGAATTCAGTCACACTCAAATTTTAAAATCTAAAATTTGAATCGTTTTGTTTAGAACTATAGTTGATTTGATCTCTCTTAAGAGAGTACGTAGGAAGCTCGATAAAAATATATATTTTCGGGTTCAATTGCAAAATTCATAAAATAAAATAAAAAATAAATCCAAAATTCTAGTTCAACAAAAATAGTGGATAAATTAGACAAACCTTCCTAGAAGGTGGGTTTGATTTTATTCGCGGCATACAAATGATATTCGGTCTATATTTAAGCTACCTTTCCTAGAAAGTGGGTTTAGATTAAGCAGGTGATGTACATAAAATTAAAACACTATGAACTACGTAAGGCTTGATTCTCTTTAAAGAGATACGTAGGCAGCTCATACAAAACCCGAGTGCAACCCAAACAATACTCAAATCTCGGTATTTGTAGAACTTTTAGTCAAAAGGGTAAAAAGGAAAGGTCGAACTATAATAAAAATAATTGAATTGCGTTTACATTTTTTCTCAACAAACAGTATCATGTTTTTCCGTACTTCCTAAGACTAATGTGCCTAATGGAGGAGAAAGTTCACTACAACTTATTCGAGGACGAGCAATAAGTTTGGAGGAGTTTGATATGCGATATCCTGTATAGCACAATAAGTGGTTATTAGTATGTCATTTGAGTGATTTGGTGACGCTATGGGACACGTTTCTATAATCCAGAGCATGCATCATAGTAGCTTCATTCATCAGGATTACAGAGATAAAGATGGAGATGAAGAGAAGGTTGCTGCTGAGAATAAGGCACGACCGTGTAACACTAGGTCTAACCGAGTCGGATCGCCAGAGGACAGGGCGCGACCACACAAAGCTCAGACGCGACGTCGCACCTGCTAGTGCGAGGAATATGGCGTGAGGATGGCGACGTGACCGCATCAATCTAGGTGCGACCGCGCAACTGTTGGGGCGAGACACGAGTTGGGCTGCACTAGAAGGATCAACATCGTCCGTTAATTCTTGTAGAAGGAGTTATGAGTTGGGCTTGTTTTTATCATTTATTAGTTCCGGATTGAGAGGTTATAAATAAGAGATTAGGGCTAAGGAACCTTTCAATTATTGATTTCCGTTTTTTGCTAGAGAGCTCTATGTCACACTAAAGCTCTTTGTTTCGTTCAAATGTTGAAGCATGCAGATTGATTTGGTTGTGAGACTTCTACAGTTTTTCTAATTCAGTTTGGTTATTTCATCTCTCTTGAGCTGAATTGATATTGAATCTGATTTGTCTGTCTGACTTGATCACCTAGGTAGATCGAATCTATTCATATTGCTAGGATTTGATTATTTCAAGTTGAAGGGTCATATCTTTGTATAGCACAACAGTTGCATGATCTAGTTGAGTTGTTATTGTAGAGAGAGGTGATTGCATGTTAAATATCGACCTAAGTCAATGATACTGCATGCACCTATCTATTCCTGAGCGCTTTGCTGCTTTGCTATTAAATTTTGATAGTTTCAGAGTTATAGCTTAGTAAGGGCTATTAGAACTAGTTGGACTAATAACTATTTTAGAACATGGATTAAGACAATCATATGAGTTGTTGGACTTAGGGTTTATAGTTGTCAATGATCGACATGTCTATCTGTTGCGTGGATGTCAGTTGAACGGAACGCTTTCTCATCATATTACCTTTAAAACCAATCTTACTTTTTTCATTTGCATCACAAAACCTCCCTTTGGTTACTTTCTAGTTAATCATATTATTTACACAAGAATTGATAATCTAATTCCCTAGGAATTCGACCCTTGCTCGCTTATATATTATTTAAAGTTGCTATTTAGGATTACTTTGATTGGGCATAACGACTTTCAACCTCGTCAAGAGAGCTAAGCCCTAATTTCTTAGTGACGCATTGATTGTTGTTTGGTTTGATGATTTGTCGATTTGTTAGCATGATTTGATTGTTTTTCTCTGAGATTATTGTCTATTGAATTCTGTATTTTATTTCTAGATTAACAACCTAGGATTAAAGACTTTATTTATAATTGTTAGGATAAATTAATGACGTTCGTCTTGCTTTATTCCTTCGAAACAAGCATGACCACTTAGATTCGGTTTGTACTAAGTCTTAGTGTAGAGAATTGCATTGTAGGCTAGTCGCGGAATGCCTATTTTCTGGTACTCTTATCTTATTGCTTCCATTGATATGAACTATAGACGTTCTTCGTAGTTTATCAATTAGGTTAGGTTTAGTATGCTCAGTTTGAGGTGCTAGATGAGGTCAAATATTCTAGGTTATGTGTTCTTTTGGAATTACAATGATATTATTCAATAAAAATAACATGAATTTCCTTTGCTAAGAATCATTCTAAATAGTCCTATAAATCAGTATGTATGATGAAATGGCCATTGAGCAAGTAGTGGCACCATTTTCGTACTACAAATACCACCGCCAAGAGCTCTTTTTCATAGATAGATAAATTGAGTTATTTACCCTTGAAATGGCGACTGATGTATGCTAATGGATGACCTTCTTGCATCAACACATCTCCAATACCTTCACCACTTACATTTGTCTCTACCGCAAAAGCTTTGTCAAACTGAGCAAGAGCCAAAACAGGTGCTTCACACAAAGCTTGCTTGAGTTGGTGAAAGGAGTTTGTATCTTCTTCACTCCAAATAAAGGAGTCTTTATTTGTGAGCAATTTCAATGGCCTAGCAATGGTTCCAAAGTTCCTCACAAATCTTCTTTAGTACCCAGCTAGACCCAAGAATCCCCTCAGTTGCTTCAAATTCTTTGGAATCATCCATTGTTGAACTGCTTTGATTTTTCTTTGATATGTTACTATGCCCGTGGCAGAAATATAATGGCCCAAATATTCTACACTTGACACAACAAAAGCACACTTGCCGAGTTTAGCAAAGAGTTGGTTGTTCTCCATTAGAAGAAACACTTGTTCAAGGTGAACAACATGATCCTCTAGAGATGAACTGTATATAAGAATGCCATCAAAGAATATTAGAACAAACATCCTCAAATACTCCCTGAAAACAGAATTCATGAGCCCTTGAAATGTAGTTGATGCGTTAGTTAGCCCGAAGGGCATAACCAAGTATTCATAATTCCCAACATGTGTTTTGAAAGCAGTCTTATGGATGTCATCTTTCTCCATCCTCACTTGATGATACCCTGCTCTCAAGTTAATCTTTGAGTAGATTATTGAACCACCCAATTCATCCATCAAGTCTTCTATTGAAGGAATTGGAAATCTATCCTTAATAGTTAGACTATTGAGGCCTCTATAATCAAAACAAAGCCTCCATGATCCATCTTTCTTTTTGACTAGAATAACCAGGGATGCATAATGGCTTGATCTAGGTTGAATTGTACCTTGTTGAAGCATCTCCTTGATGATCTTGTCTATCTCATTTTTCTGGTGCACTACATAACGGTAAGGCCTTTGATGGATTGGATTGATGCCTTCTTTGAGTGGAATTATGTGGTTGTGTTATTGGTGAAAGGGAGGTAATACTTCAGGTTCTTTGAAGATATCCTGAAACTGGGATAGAAGTTGCTCAATGGCTGGATGTTGAGTTCTAGATTCCCCTACTGAGTTAATCGAACAGATTTGCCAATTGGAAGGTGTAGAATGTTCCTCCACATAGATCGTGGATAGTTGAGCACCCAGTTCAGACCATTTGTTCATCTTCTTGGATTTGATCTTCCTTACTGAGCCATGCTTATCCCATTCAAAATCAACTTCTTGGAGTTGATCTTAAACTGCATAATTATGATTCTTAAAATCCCACTTGACCGGTCCCAAGGTTTCAAGCCATTGAATGCCTAAAACCGTGTCACAAAAAGGGATTGTCATGAAGTCAGCTATGAATTGATTCCTTGGAAGTTCCAAGTGAAATTCTCCACTCTTCCATTCACTTGAAGGGTACTTCCATCTGCGACAACTACTTTGGTGTTGTTCATAGCTTGGATCTTGCATCCTAATTGATCTGCAACTCTTCTGTCTAGGAAATTGTTTGTGCTACCGGAGTCAATGAGAATGAAGATGGCCCGCTTGTCATGGATGCCTTTGACCCTCATGGTTATGTAATATGATGTTCCTGCCACTGCACTAACTAAAGTTTGGGGTTCCTTATACAAGAACTCCGTGTATGACTCTGATTCTTCTAGTGATTTTCCTTCATCACATTCCATGAAGTAGAGTTGTGGTTTCTTGCGGTTCAAATGGTCTCCAGGAGTGTATTTGTCATCACAGTATAAGCATAGGCCCTTGGCTCACCTGTCATTCATTTGTTCTATGGTCAAGAACTTCTTTGGTGCAAGTTGCTGTTCTGGAATAGGTTTGATCTCTGGTTGGCGAGGCAGTGGTAACAACCCGCTGTTTTGGCTTGCCGGTAGTGAAGATCTGTTGGAGCTCCAATTGTTGAAAGATTGTTTATGAGGGTGAGCCTTCTCATATAATCACCCCAAGAGAAAGCATTGACGTATGGATTTGGGCTGGAGCATGCGTAGGTACATTTGCGTGTCATTGCGCATGCCGACAAGGTACACACTTACTAGATAATCCTCAGGTAAGGATAATCTAGTTCTGATAAGCTCAAACTTATCATGATAACTGGCTATGCCTTCGGTTTCTTGTAATGTCTTTAATTCCGCCATTGGATCATCCAAGATTTCTTCAAAACGTTCCAAGAGATTTGCCTTGTAAGACTGCCAGTTGTTGATGATCGCCGGTCCCAAATCGGATTGGATTACTGATTGGTGCCATGTAGCAGCTTGAGCATCAAGGTGGATCGATGCAACTCCTACCTTCAATTCTTCAGGAGTGTGATCAATTGCAAAGAATTGCTCCACCTTGAAAATCCATTCTTTGATTTTATCACCGATGAATCTTGGAAAATCCAACTTAGCTAGTATTGTTAAGCCAGAGTATTGATTCTGTTGGTGAAATCATTGCGGTCTAACCAATTCATTTGGTTGTTGGTGAACTAGATAATCTTGCTCATTTTGCGATGTCGAAGCAGAGAGTTTCTCATTCGTCGCAATTGTATGGAGACGCAGGGCTTCAAACAAATCCTCAATGTGTTTGTCCATCTTATATTCTTGCGCTGCGAACATTGCTTTGATTTGTGGAGTAATTGTTGCTTCAATTTCACGAACTGCAACTTCTTTGAGCTGTTGCTAGGAGCGTGTTTCCGCCATTGTTGCCGGAGGAAGGACTGGATTCTGATACCTCTGTTGCAAGATGAATGTGTTTAGTAAGGGAAAGATAAGGAAGAGAACTAATGTTCATCAAACAACAGTTCCACTAACCTGGATGATTGATCTAGCAAGGATGCAACCACACATATCGGTCAGGCAATCATAGAAGAAGAAGAAGGAAGATGAGGACATAAGAGATATATGAGAGAAAGTGATGATGTATATTTAGTATGCTTATTGATTACAATCAAGTAGCTATTTATTGCTAGCTTGCCAATGTAACAATAATGAAACAACGATGGAACAACTTTTACAATTCACATGTGATACAATTCAATTCCCTATAACAGTTTGCCCGCCTCATACTTCTGAACCCCATCCCTCCATTCTCCTTTTCCTCCTCATCTCGTCCTAGTTAACTAAATGTTTCTTCCTTTTCTTTGCAGTGGATCCCCAGATAAAACCGCATATCCGCTTCTCCACGACATCACATATGGTGACAGGTAATTGTGCAGTTTGCACCACATAATACAGAATGCTTTCAATTGCTGATTTGGCAAGCGTGACTCGCCCCGCCATAGAAAGGTATCTGGCCTTCCATCCCGTGAGGTTTTTTCCCACTCTTTTTTATTATGTAGGCGTACTGCATCAGTTAGTAGGATTTTACCAAATTCGCGGATGCTGTCCCCCTTGCCATGCCCATGCTTTCTTCAAAACAAACCCGGGATTTTGTTGAAGTTTATCCTGCTACTAAAAGCCTCACAAAATTTGGCCAAACAATACTTATTTGCACACATCTGCTCAATGCTTGCCTCCACGAATAGGATTAGACCGTCCGCGTAAAACACGTGGGAAAGTTCCGGCCCGTTTTCAAGAAATTGATCTCCATGATCGACTACTCACCGCTTGATCAATGATGTGACCCAGACGTTCCATACATAATACAAAGATATAAGGAGGAAATGGGTTCCTCTAATGTACCCCGGGAAGGAAAGAACTTGTTCCGAGCTCCATGTTCCATAAAATTCTCATTCCACGGACTTTACACAATACATGATCATATCCACTATAGTCGATGGCAACTTGATCTCGTTCAACGTATCATTAATAAACCCCCATTTAAGCCTGCCGTAGGCTTTTTCAAGATCGATTTTGATGGCCATGATCTCCGACCCTATAGAATCCCAAATACTGTGTTTGTGCATAACCTCCTGTTCAATCACAACGTTGTCCGAAATTTGACGTCCTAGAACGAAGCTAGACAGCGTCGGTGCCACCACCTTTCGCAGAACAGGCTTGAGTCTACTCACTATCTCCTTAGTCAAAAACTTAACGACGACATTACATAGGCTTATTGGGCGATGTTGATTGATATTGTCAAGGAAGTCAACCTTGCCGAGTGGTACGAGTAGAATTTCATTGAAGTTCATAGGAACCGGTTCACCAGCCAATACACGAGGAACAACATCCTCAATAGCGCAATGGATAACACCCCAGTGTGCTTGATAGAATACAACGTGAAAACCGTCCGCGTCTCGGTGCCTTGAGCGGGTGTATTTTGTTAATGGTGGTTTGAATCTCATTAGCACTGTAGGATATCTCCAATGCGTCTGTTCTCGTCTTTCAATAGATGGAAACCAACCCCTGAGAGCACCAATAGGACCATGCGCTCCCAGTTCCTCTCTGAATAGGTTTGCAAAGTTGTCTGTGACCATCAACTATAGCTCAGCTGGTTCATCATACCACACCCCATTACCGTAATGAAGCCCCTCAATTTTATTGCACCGTCGATGCACCACCGCACATGTGTGGAAATATTTGGTATTACGATCGTCATCCTTCAGAGCTTCGGATCCATCTTTCTGACTTTCTGTACCTGGAAGATGTGCAATTGCTTGAGTAAACTGTCAAGCTCTTCCCTGAGCTTTCTTTCAAGCTATAACATCCCATTGTCCTGTTTCTCGCACAATCTGACCTGCACCCCCTCAGTTCTCCTCCACAACCGGTCACGCCGACGAAAAAGATTTCTAGAAACATCTCTATTCTATGCCTCAAGGCGTGTCGCTATGTTCGACAGCGTTTCCGGAAACTCCCCCGATGGTCCCAATGCCCGACAACAAAATTCTAGAATTCTGAGTGCAGTAACCACGCTTCTTGGAATTTCCAATAGCTTAGTGTTGGGTTATACGTACTGAAACCATTAGACGCCGGAAACAATGGGCAGTGATCGGATTGATTATGGGTAAGATGTTTGATTGATGCATCTGGGAATGCTCTTCTTCAATTATTGTGGATTAGTATCTCAGGTTGTTAGGATATATCTAGTTTGTAGATTTGTTCTTATCTTTTGTAATCTGCTGAGAATTTGTAGCAACTGTATGGTGTATATATGCATACATCGGATGAATGAAACAACACAGATTAAACTCCCAAATTACTATCAATTTAACATGGTATCAGTTAGGGTTTGATCCTCCATTTTTTTTCTATCTTTGCCTCCGCCTCCTTTTGGATGCCGCCTCCATTGTTTTTCTTCTTCTCTGTTCGTATGGCTGCTACAACTCCAGAACAAACAATTGGCATTTTTTCTCCATTCTACCTCCATCCCTCTGATCATCCGGGTCTCTCTATTTGCCCGGTCTCGCTTAAAGGGGGTAATTATGAAGGCTGGGTCATCGCGTTTCGCACCTCCATTTGTGCCAAGCGTAAACTCGGGTTTCTGGACGGTACTATCGCCAAACCAGATGCTGCTGCAACTACACATCCTACCCTTGGAGACTGGTGTGCTGTGAATTCAATGCTTGTCGGGTGGGTAATTCAGTCCATCGATGTGTCTTTACGCCCATCCATCACTTACTTTGTTGATGTCAAAGACCTTTGGGACGATCTTCGACAATGGTTTCATATCGGCAATGGACCTCGCAAGCTTCAAATTCACGCGCAAATAGGCAGTCTTCGACAATCAGGGCAGACTGTTGCCGTGTACTACAACAATCTCCGGAAGCTGTGGGAGGAACTCGACAATTATGTTCCCCCCAGACCATGCACTTGCGGTCTCTGTAAGTGTAATCTGAACTCCATCTCGACTAAGGAACTCAAGGAAGAACGAATTCATCAATTTCTCATTGGCCTCGATGACACATTGTTCGGCTCTCTACGCTCGAACATTCTAGCACAGGATCCTCTCCCTGCTCTCAATCGCATCTATGCCCTTACCATTCAAGAAGAGAGACTCAAGACTGTTGTCTCCACTAGAGAATCATCTTCTGAACCAATGACGTTTGCTACACGCCATTTTTCCTCCAGTTCCTCAGCTGCCCCTACTCAGTCCTCGGATTCTACTGGCTCTTTTCCCAGCGCCAGAAACAACTCAGTCTGCAATCATTGTGGTCGGAAAGGTCATGACAATCCTCTTGCTTTAAGCTTATTGGATATCCCGCCTGGTTGAAGGAGAAGATCGCTGCACGAGATAAAGCAAAGGCGTCTTCCCGTGAACAACGTGCTCCGCAGCTTGCTAATGCGGCTATCACGCTTAACAATTTTGTTCCTGGTCTGCCTACTGAATCTGACCGCGCTGCTATCGGACCTGCCCTCTCCAGTGATCAGTGGACTGCCTTCATGAATATGTTTCAGTCCCTCCAAGCCAACACGTCTCCATCTGGTATGTGTACTCCTTGGATCTTGGATACCGGGGCTTCTCGTCATATGACCGGTGATATCTCTTTACTTACCAATTTGCACATGGTTCCGTCCATATCAATTAAACTGCCTAATGGCACTTATTTCAACAGCTACACAGTAGGGTCTTATGATGTTTGGAAATTCTGCTATTTCTAATGCTCTCTATGTCCCTAATCTTGATTGTCATTTGATTTCGGCTTCTCAACTTCTTCGAGATTGGAATTTGATTGCTTATCTCACTCCAAGATTTTGTATTCTATAGGACAGCAGAACGCGGATGGTGATTGGCGTGGGGAATGAGCACGGGGGGGGGGGGGGGGGGGTTGGGGTTTACTGGCTTCAGAGGCTATAGACACCGGTTCGTGCTTCTGCAACTCAGTCGTCGGATATTTCAGCATTGATTTGGCATCGTCGCTTCGCTCATCCATCGACCTCTGTTTTATCTTCTATTTCAGATTTATGCATTAATAAACAATCCTTGCAGAAACTTGTGGCTTGTGATCCATGTTTCAAACCTAAGCAAACTCGGTTATCATTTCCCGAAAGTTATAATAAAGCTTCTTCGGTATTTGATATGGTTCATTGCGATGTATGGGGTCCGTACAGTGTCCCCTCTTCTTCTGGTGCTTGTTCTTTTTTGACCATTGTGGATGATTATACTCGAGTTGTTTGGGTATATTTTATTAAGGCTAAATCAGAAGTGCCTCACCACTTTGGTCATTTTTGTGCTATGGTAAAAACGCAGTTTCGACAACAGGTTCGGTTTATGCGAATTGATAATGGCACATAATTTTTATCGCTGCGTGCTTTTCTCGCAGAGGAGGGTATTCACCTTGAGACTTCTTGTGTTTCAACTCCACAATAGAATGGACGTGTCGAACGCAAGCATCGTCATTTGCTTAATGTGGCTCGGGCACTTTGGTTTCAAGCTCATTTACCGATTGATTTCTGGGGAGAGTGTGTTTCGGCAATGGCATTTTTTATCAATCGAACTCCTACTCCCCTCCTCCAAAATAAGTCTCCATACGAGTTGCTTTATCATCGACCACCACCGTATTCCCGACTTCGGGTATTTGGCTGTCTCTGTTTTGCATCTCAGATTCCTCGTAGTCGTAACAAATTTGCACCTCGCAGTAGGAAGTGCATTTTTCTTGGATATCCAGCCGGGAAACGTGCTTGGTTACTCTATGACTTGGAGACTCATGAACGCTTTTCGAGCCGAGATGTGATTTTTTTTGAGGATTTCTTCCCATTTGCTACACCACCTTCCACAAGTTTAGCTCCTCCTCAGTACCCAGACCCGATATGTTTTGAGGACAGTAGTATTGATGACAGGGGGAGTGCATCTCCATATCCTACTGCACATACCTTGGAATTAAATATGCCGCCTGAATCAACTTCTGCACCAACAAACCAGGACTCTGCAGTATCTACAGCTGATCCGTCTTCTGCACTACGACGTGGAAATAGGGTCCGCCTACCCTCTGGTCGTCTCCAAGATCACTACTGCAGCACACTCAGAACTACAAACCCCCAAGCTCCATCTTCTACACCCACGACCAACTCACCTTCCTGCGGTATTTCCTACCCTATTAGCAAGTATGTTAATTATGCTAATTTTTCTCCTGCCCATGTTGCCTTCTTAGGTGCTGTCACGGCTACAAGGGAGCCCTCCTCCTATCGTGAAGTCGTACTTCATGAACCATGGCGTATTGCAATGCAGGCAGAACTCTGTGCACTTGACCGTAATCAGACTTGGTCTCTCACACCACTTCCTCATACCAAAAAGGCCATTGGTTCTAAGTGGGTCTAGCGTATCAAGAATCGCTCCGATGGCACAATCGAACGCTATAAGGCCCGTCTCGCTGTGTTAGGTAATCGACAAATCGAAGGGATTGATTATGAGGAGACTTTCTCTCCCGTGGCCAAAATGACAATTGTGCGTGTTTTCCTTTCTGTCGTGTCTATTAAAGGATGGGAGTTACATCAGATGGATGTTCACAACACGTTTCTTCATGGCAATTTTGATGAGGAAGTGTACATGTCTCCACCTCTTGGCCTTTCTAACGTTCCTCCAGGTCATGTTTGTCGTTTACACAAGTCTCTTTACGGACTCAAGCAAGCACCGCGGAATTGGTTCGCGAAACTTTGCTCGGCTTTATGTCAGTTTGGCTTTCAACAAAGCAAGGCTGATTACTCTCTTTTCTCATATACGTGTGGGCGAATAACCTTGCATGTTCTTGTGTACTTAGACGATCTTATAGTGGTCGGGAACGATTCTGACAACATCACTCGGTTTAAGACGTATCTCAGCAGCTACTTTCACATGAAGGATCTCAGGGCTCTCAAGTACTTTCCCGGGATTGAAATAGCAAGAAACTCAACCGGTCTTTTCTTATCTCAGCGGAAATATGCTCTTGACATCTTATCCGAAGCTGCCCTTCTCGCCGCGCTCGTCCATCTGATTTCCCTATGGACTCAAATCATCGTCTAGCCACATCCACAAGCGCTCCGTCTGATTCACCTGAGCAGTACCGTCGGTTGGTTGGTCGACTGGTATATGTTACTATCACTCGTCCAGAATTATCATACTCCGTCCATGAATTGGCTCAATTCATGCAAAATCCATTGATTGATCATTGGAATGCAGCTATCTCAAGGGCAATCCGAGCAAGGGTCTTTTTCTGGACGCATGAAGCTCCCTCAGCCTAATCGCATAGTGCGGTTCCGATTGGGCAGCATGCCCTGTCAGCCGTCGTTCGCTTACTGGCTATTTCGTTATGCTCGTTCAGTCACCTATTTCTTGGAAAACCAAGAAGCAGCCTATGGTATCGCGATCTTCGGTCGAGGCAGAATACAGATCCATGGCGTCAGCATGTTGCGAACTTGTCTGGCTCAAGTCCTTGCTATTGTCTCTCGATACTGATCACTCTGCGCCCATGTCACTCTTCTGTGACAATCAGGCTGCTATCCATATTGCAGCAAATCCCGTATTTCACGAGCGAATAAAGCATATTGAGATCGACTGCCATCTCGTTCGTGATCTCACACGAACCAACACTGTTGTTACTCGTCACATCAGCACCACTCATCAGCCTGCTGATATCCTCACCAAAGCTCTGGGTCGAGTTCAGTTTCATCATCTTCTGTCCAAGTTGGGCATGATTGACCCTCATGCTCCAACTTGAGGTGGAGTATTGCAGATTAGTATATCAGGTTGTTAGGATATATCTAGTTTGTAGATTTGTTCTTATCGTTTGTAATCTGCTGAGAATTTTTAGCAACTGTATGGTGTATATATGCATACATCGGATGAATGAAACAACACAGATTAAACTCCCAAATTACTATCAATTTAACACAATCGGCGTTGCAAAGGCGTCCTATTGATTATTGAGACGAGCCATAGTTCTGGTGTCCTCGTTTGTAGGTTCGTGTTTATTAAGCCACTATTGTTGAACGTCTTCTAAGGTTCATTAAGTCTTAGATGCGCTTATCAAGTATCAAATTGCGCTTTAATACTTGGAAATGCGCTTGACCAGTATAAGACACTTAGTAATTGATTTACTAAAGTCCTTGAACGCGGAAAAGGTCAGACAACAATAATAGCGCGCTTTAAGTGTTTAAAGCGCACTAAGATTTGCACACAAAGAGTTTCCAAATGGTGAGAACCCTATGTCACTAATTGACTCGGGATAAAACTCACCACTACTTTGTATTGATAAAAGAAGGTTAGAATCTCTCGCTTCAACTCTTGAAGCTCACTCGTAAACTCTCTTTACAACACTTGAGTTCAGCTCTAGAATAATGGCACTTCACCTCTCTTGATTACAACAGAGTAAACACTTAAGCTCTCCTAGCTTCTCTTTGAATTCCTCACTTTGTAATGCCTAGAGTGAATGCAACAGTCCACTATTTATACACAAACCTTAAGCTACAACTCTAACTTAATTCCGTGTAACAAACTTAGACTTAGCATATTGCCACCTCATCAATCCGTGCGTCTTGATCAAATTTTAAGAAGTAATCAGCCGCTTGGATTAATTTGGTTTTGTTCTTCAACTTGTTGATGCACGCCACCTCATCAATCCGTGTCCACTGCGCTAACTAACTTTCCTCCATGCTGGCGATCCCTGGATGTGCGTCTCAAAGCCTTCAAGTTCTTCTCACACCTCTTGTGCACGCAACTTGAATTCTCCCGCTCACCAGCCTTCCCTTGCATTTCGGTAGTTCTCTTATGCGACAGCGTACACCTTATGCTATGGTGGAACCTCGTGATCAACACTTCTTCCGTTTGATTCAAGCGCATCTTCTATGCCTTAGAAGCTCGCCTATACTCACTTCTGGACTTGAATGGAATTATTGAACACCGCTTGCGAAACTTGCTTTCTTTGCTTGGTGTTAAGCCCGACTGAGGCCAGTCGAAGCGCATCTCTAAGTGACTTAAGCGCATCCCAACAGATATTACAATAACCTGGAAAGTTTAAAAACACTAAGAGATTAAACATATTAGTTTGTTATCGTCAAAACTAAGAGAAATACATTGAGCTTTAATATGACTACCAAAGCTCAACTAACACTTTCCCCCTTTTTGATGATGACAAACCGTGAACAGGTAAGCTCATGAATACTTTCAGTAATGATTAAAATGGAGACAATAAACAACAAGGTAATGAAGTATTCAGATTTGGAATTAGGTCGAAGTACCTTACCAAGTACTTAACCAACACAGTTTTTGAATTCCCCCTAAGTTCAAGCACAATCTCATACTTCCCCCTTAATCAAAGAAGGATGTACCTGTTTTCTCCCCCCTTTTGACATCATCGAAAAAATCAAAAGCATAGTCATACGGTAAGAAAGATAGGAGGGTGCGCTTGCTAGCTAATAAGTGAAACAGTACAAGATAGCGAACAATAAGCAACTTAAGTAGCGAAGAGTCAAGTCAGCAAAGCTCTCAGAGATATAAAAGTCAAAAGCATACTTCAGTGATCATCTTAGTAACTTCCACAAAAATAGGTAGGAAAACCTAACGCGCTAGTTCACAAACGCTTTAACAAAGTAGAGAGAGAAAAAGAAATCAGCAAAAGCGCTTAAAAGCATAACCATCACAACACTTAACAACTACAACCTTTCCTCAGATTCAAACTTCTCCTGAACCATTGTGACCATCTTCGTAACTTGCTCGATTAGCACACCCAGCTGTTTCTCGACCCTCTCATGATGCGCTTCAAGTGATGCAATAACACTTGAAAAATCTGTAGAAGCAGATGAAGGACGAGCGCGAGGACTCAGGTCAGAGCGCGAGCTAGAAGGGTGTGTACCTTCAGGTTTGGGGAGGAGAATAGCACAAATGGAGTCTGGAGTGAGGAAGGTAGAGCAATCATAGTCGGTGAGCGAGCTGTCATACAGACCGTCTGCCTTGAGCATCTTGCATATCAAGTGAGGGAAAGGTAGAGGCTTTGAAGTAGCAGCGCGACAGAGGACGAGATGGCTCATCATTATCTGGGCTGTATTAACCACCTGATTCGAGATTACCGCGACCATTATGCAACAATCAGCTATTGTGACTTTCTCCCTGTCATAATCTCTCGAGGTTATGTTTGTGATGATGAAATGATGAAGTAACCTGCGACTCGGATTCAGCATATCGACGGTGAGGGAGAGCTTGGGGACATTCAGACAAAAAACGGCTTCCTTGAGCTGCTTGGCTCCTGCGGGCCAGTTTTTCTTGTAGAGTCTGCCAAACCCGTTAGACTGCCCGGTGAGCCCTATAGCCTTCGCAAGGTCCTTCACCAAGAAGGTTTCTCTGGATTTCCCTCGCCAATTGAACCATACCTGATTGTACTATGGGTTGGCAGCCTGGTATTCCATAGTGGCGTAGAACTGATATACCATGGAATCATTACACCTTGTTGGCTCAGTTTCCAGCTTGTCCCAACCTTGAAAGTTTAACCACGTCGAGAAGCGCGATATGTGCGATGACTCGTGTAGCTCAAAGAGGAGGTCGGAGGTGACAATCTCAGGAAAAAGAAAAGAGCGCTTAGCAATACCTGGTGGAACTGGAGGGAACTCATTGGCACCGATCACCTTAACGCACTTTGAGCGTGTAGATGTACCTTTCTCCGGGATGACTTCATGTGGCGGCGACTCATGCTCAGAACCATCAGATGACTCAATTTACTCATTGGGAGGAGGAGGAAGAGGGGCCTTTTGCTTACGACTCTTACGGCGCAATACATCACTCCGTCGATCGGCTTTCTGAGTTTGTAAAGGCAGTGGAGAATCATGGCCTGGACGAGCTTGAATGTGGTAATCCTCGTCGTCATCTGAGTCTGAAGGGATAGAAGCCAGAAGCTGCTTAGGAGAAGTGAGAGACTGAGTACCTGGCCTTGTCTGAGTACCTTGCCGTGAAGGAGTGTTAGTTTCAAGCACACCCTTACCCTTCGCTGGGGTAGAGTGAGACATGACATGAGTAGAGGCTTCAGTAGTTGGCAGGGCAAGCTCTTGCTCAACATCATAACCAGCTAATTCCAAATCTTCGACGGTAAGCGAAAGATCGACCTTGGGCTCATGAGAGAAGAGTGGAGCGGCTGGGATGGTAGGCTCTCTTGTGGGGCTAGGGCTTTCTGTGGGGATAACTGGGTCGGTGATTTGTGTTTGGGGAAGCTCATCTTGTGGAGCGTATGTAGAGATGGATGGATCAGATGTAGAAGACTGAGCCTTTAGCAAAGACTCAACCTTGGCACGGGTAGTTGGGTCAAGATTGGCAAGATTGACGTTTTCCATTGTTGAATGTGAAGTAAAGGGACATGGAAGCTTGAGCGGAGTTTGAGAGAGAGATAGAGGCAAGAGGTAGAAAGTAGGGTAAATGAAAAGGGGAGAAAATACCTGGTATTTATAAGCGCTCGGCCTCCACTCTCAACCGTTCAGGCGTCCAATCAGAATCAACGGTAGAAAAAGAAGTCCAACGGTCCAATGGGAACACTGATTTGACACGCTAGGCTCCCAACGACTATAAATGTAGCCGTCACTTCAAAAACCGGAGAGAGCCGTTTGACAGTTAGCCGTTGCTTCACAATTAAGCAAACCCAAGTTTGAAGATATCCAACCAGTCGCGCTTTGAAGCGCCATGAAGATCAATACAGAAACACGCTAGAATAATAATCTTAACCAATCTCTCCTCTGGCTGAATATTCTGATGAAACTCAAAAACTGACTGAGGCAAATAGATGTAAGAGTGTGATGTCCAGTTCAATTCTCAAACCACAATGTAAAGAAATTCATGAACATGAAGATGCACATTTCATATAGGGGACATTAGAGCATTCAATCACTCAAGTTGATGTGGACGTATGTGCATATAAATGTAATATGGTAATTGAGCTTTATGACACCAAATGAATACTTCTCTAATGTGGAGTTCAATAAAGGACGAGAGAAGCGTTACATCTAGTCAGGCTAAGGACACCTATGCAATGGATCATTTCTTAGGCATGTAGTATGGGTAGAAGACGATCACCATTGTCAAGTTTTTGGCAAAGAAGAGCATGCATAGACTAAGATTATATCAAATCAAGCTAAACAAGTAATACAACTTCAGTACTAATTCATTTTAATGAACAACCATAAAGCATGAATGACTCAAAGCTATCAAGCGCAAGCTACCATAGTTCATACCTTGATACTAAGCTCGCTAATTCTAGTCTATTAGGGAAATACTTACAAAGCCATTGCCTCAAAGCTAATAGATTCGCATAAGGCCAAGCTGAACTCGAAGGTTTAAGAAGACCTGTCGATTAAGCGCTTTAGTAAAAATATCCGCTATTTGCCCTTCTGAAGATACGTGAGTAAGCTTGATGTTCTTGCGCTCCACATGATCACGTAGAAAGTGGTGTCGTACATCGATGTGCTTAGTTCGTGTGTGATGTACTGGGTTCTTGGAGAC
>NW_027371088.1:0-30802 GCF_046119375.1 Phyllobates terribilis | reverse complement strand
TAGGGAATTAACAGGAAAAAGCAAAAAATTTCAGAATTGCACCTTGCAATGTGGAGATATTACTGTTTGTGCATTTACAATATTCATTGATTTTTGCCATTGAAAAACATGTTTTTCATATACCAGAAATGTTTGAAGCTACTGACTGAATGAAAGGAGCTGGCATCTCACTCTCTTTGAATCTTCTTTATCATGCTAGGATTAGCAGGAAAAAGCAAAAAATTTCAGAATTGCACCTTGCAATGTGGAGATATTACTGTTTGTGCATTTACAATATTCATTGATTTTTGCCATTGAAAAACATGTTTTTCATATACCAGAAATGTTTGAAGCTACTGACTGAATGAAAGGAGCTGGCATCTCACTCTCTTTGAATCTTCTTTATCATGCTAGGATTAACAGGAAAAAGCAAAAAATTTCAGAATTGCACCTTGCAATGTGGAGATATTACTGTTTGTGCATTTACAATATTCATTGATTTTTGCCATTGAAAAACATGTTTTTCATATACCAGAAATGTTTGAAGCTACTGACTGAATGAAAGGAGCTGGCATCTCACTCTCTTTGAATCTTCTTTATCATGCTAGGATTAACAGGAAAAAGCTAAAAATTTCAGAATTGCACCGTGCAATGTGGAGATATTACTGTTTGTGCATTTACAATATTCATTGATTTTTGCCATTGAAAAACATGTTTTTCATATACCAGAAATGATTGAAGCTACTGACTGAATGAAAGGAGCTGGCATCTCACTCTCTTTGAATCTTCTTTATCATGCTAGGATTAGCAGGAAAAAGCAAAAAATTTCAGAATTGCACCTTGCAATGTGGAGATATTACTGTTTGTGCATTTACAATATTCATTGATTTTTGCCATTGAAAAACATGTTTTTCATATACCAGAAATGTTTGAAGCTACTGACTGAATGAAAGGAGCTGGCATCTCACTCTCTTTGAATCTTCTTTATCATGCTAGGATTAGCAGGAAAAAGCAAAAAATTTCAGAATTGCACCTTGCAATGTGGAGATATTACTGTTTGTGCATTTACAATATTCATTGATTTTTGCCATTGAAAAACATGTTTTTCATATACCAGAAATGTTTGAAGCTACTGATGACTGAATGAAAGGAGCTGGCATCTCACTCTCTTTGAATCTTCTTTATCATGCTAAGAGGAGCAGGAAAAATCAAAAAATTTCAGAATTGCACCTTGCAATGTGGAGAAATTACTGTTTGTGCATTTACAATATTCATTGATTTTTGCCATTGAAAAACATGTTTTTTTCATATACCCAGAAATGATTGAAGCTACTGACTGAATGAAAGGAGCTGGCATCTCACTCTCTTTGAATCTTCTTTATCATGCTAAGAGGAGCAGGAAAAAGCAAAAAATTTCAGAATTGCACCTTGCAATGCGGAGAAATTACTGTTTGTGCATTTACAATATTCATTGATTTTTGCCATTGAAAACATCATGTTATTCATATACCAGAAATGATTGAAGCTACTGACTGAATGAAAGGAGCTGGCATCTCACTCTCTTTGAATCTTCTTTATCATGCTAGGATTAGCAGGAAAAAGCAAAAAATTTCAGAATTGCACCTTGCAATGTGGAGATATTACTGTTTGTGCATTTACAATATTCATTGATTTTTGCCATTGAAAAACATGTTTTTCATATACCAGAAATGTTTGAAGCTACTGACTGAATGAAAGGAGCTGGCATCTCACTCTCTTTGAATCTTCTTTATCATGCTAGGATTAGCAGGAAAAAGCAAAAAATTTCAGAATTGCACCTTGCAATGTGGAGATATTACTGTTTGTGCATTTACAATATTCATTGATTTTTGCCATTGAAAAACATGTTTTTCATATACCAGAAATGTTTGAAGCTACTGACTGAATGAAAGGAGCTGGCATCTCACTCTCTTTGAATCTTCTTTATCATGCTAGGATTAACAGGAAAAAGCTAAAAATTTCAGAATTGCACCGTGCAATGTGGAGATATTACTGTTTGTGCATTTACAATATTCATTGATTTTTGCCATTGAAAAACATGTTTTTCATATACCAGAAATGTTTGAAGCTACTGACTGAATGAAAGGAGCTGGCATCTCACTCTCTTTGAATCTTCTTTATCATGCTAGGATTAGCAGGAAAAAGCAAAAAATTTCAGAATTGCACCTTGCAATGTGGAGATATTACTGTTTGTGCATTTACAATATTCATTGATTTTTGCCATTGAAAAACATGTTTTTCATATACCAGAAATGTTTGAAGCTACTGACTGAATGAAAGGAGCTGGCATCTCACTCTCTTTGAATCTTCTTTGTCATGCTAGGATTAACAGGAAAAAGCAAAAAATTTCAGAATTGCACCTTGCAATGTGGAGATATTACTGTTTGTGCATTTACAATATTCATTGATTTTTGCCATTGAAAAACATGTTTTTCATATACCAGAAATGTTTGAAGCTACTGACTGAATGAAAGGAGCTGGCATCTCACTCTCTTTGAATCTTCTTTATCATGCTAGGATTAGCAGGAAAGAAGCAAAAAATTTCAGAATTGCACCTTGCAATGTGGAGATATTACTGTTTGTGCATTTACAATATTCATTGATTTTTGCCATTGAAAAACATGTTTTTCATATACCAGAAATGTTTGAAGCTACTGACTGAATGAAAGGAGCTGGCATCTCACTCTCTTTGAATCTTCTTTATCATGCTAGGATTAACAGGAAAAAGCAAAAAATTTCAGAATTGCACCTTGCAATGTGGAGATATTACTGTTTGTGCATTTACAATATTCATTGATTTTTGCCATTGAAAAACATGTTTTTCATATACCAGAAATGTTTGAAGCTACTGACTGAATGAAAGGAGCTGGCATCTCACTCTCTTTGAATCTTCTTTATCATGCTAGGATTAACAGGAAAAAGCTAAAAATTTCAGAATTGCACCGTGCAATGTGGAGATATTACTGTTTGTGCATTTACAATATTCATTGATTTTTGCCATTGAAAAACATGTTTTTCATATACCAGAAATGATTGAAGCTACTGACTGAATGAAAGGAGCTGGCATCTCACTCTCTTTGAATCTTCTTTATCATGCTAGGATTAGCAGGAAAAAGCAAAAAATTTCAGAATTGCACCTTGCAATGTGGAGATATTACTGTTTGTGCATTTACAATATTCATTGATTTTTGCCATTGAAAAACATGTTTTTCATATACCAGAAATGTTTGAAGCTACTGACTGAATGAAAGGAGCTGGCATCTCACTCTCTTTGAATCTTCTTTATCATGCTAGGATTAACAGGAAAAAGCAAAAAATTTCAGAATTGCACCTTGCAATGTGGAGATATTACTGTTTGTGCATTTACAATATTCATTGATTTTTGCCATTGAAAAACATGTTTGTCATATACCAGAAATGTTTGAAGCTACTGACTGAATGAAAGGAGCTGGCATCTCACTCTCTTTGAATCTTCTTTATCATGCTAGGATTAACAGGAAAAAGCTAAAAATTTCAGAATTGCACCGTGCAATGTGGAGATATTACTGTTTGTGCATTTACAATATTCATTGATTTTTGCCATTGAAAAACATGTTTTTCATATACCAGAAATGTTTGAAGCTACTGACTGAATGAAAGGAGCTGGCATCTCACTCTCTTTGAATCTTCTTTATCATGCTAGGATTAGCAGGAAAAAGCAAAAAATTTCAGAATTGCACCTTGCAATGTGGAGATATTACTGTTTGTGCATTTACAATATTCATTGATTTTTGCCATTGAAAAACATGTTTTTCATATACCAGAAATGTTTGAAGCTACTGACTGAATGAAAGGAGCTGGCATCTCACTCTCTTTGAATCTTCTTTATCATGCTAGGATTAACAGGAAAAAGCAAAAAATTTCAGAATTGCACCGTGCAATGTGGAGATATTACTGTTTGTGCATTTACAATATTCATTGATTTTTGCCATTGAAAAACATGTTTTTCATATACCAGAAATGTTTGAAGCTACTGACTGAATGAAAGGAGCTGGCATCTCACTCTCTTTGAATCTTCTTTATCATGCTAGGATTAGCAGGAAAAAGCAAAAAATTTCAGAATTGCACCTTGCAATGTGGAGATATTACTGTTTGTGCATTTACAATATTCATTGATTTTTGCCATTGAAAAACATGTTTTTCATATACCAGAAATGTTTGAAGCTACTGACTGAATGAAAGGAGCTGGCATCTCACTCTCTTTGAATCTTCTTTATCATGCTAGGATTAGCAGGAAGAAGCAAAAAATTTCAGAATTGCACCTTGCAATGTGGAGATATTACTGTTTGTGCATTTACAATATTCATTGATTTTTGCCATTGAAAAACATGTTTTTCATATACCAGAAATGTTTGAAGCTACTGACTGAATGAAAGGAGCTGGCATCTCACTCTCTTTGAATCTTCTTTATCATGCTAGGATTAACAGGAAAAAGCAAAAAATTTCAGAATTGCACCTTGCAATGTGGAGATATTACTGTTTGTTGCATTTACAATATTCATTGATTTTTGCCATTGAAAAACATGTTTTTCATATACCAGAAATGTTTGAAGCTACTGACTGAATGAAAGGAGCTGGCATCTCACTCTCTTTGAATCTTCTTTATCATGCTAGGATTAACAGGAAAAAGCAAAAAATTTCAGAATTGCACCTTGCAATGTGGAGATATTACTGTTTGTGCATTTACAATATTCATTGATTTTTGCCATTGAAAAACATGTTTGTCATATACCAGAAATGTTTGAAGCTACTGACTGAATGAAAGGAGCTGGCATCTCACTCTCTTTGAATCTTCTTTATCATGCTAGGATTAACAGGAAAAAGCTAAAAATTTCAGAATTGCACCGTGCAATGTGGAGATATTACTGTTTGTGCATTTACAATATTCATTGATTTTTGCCATTGAAAAACATGTTTTTCATATACCAGAAATGTTTGAAGCTACTGACTGAATGAAAGGAGCTGGCATCTCACTCTCTTTGAATCTTCTTTATCATGCTAGGATTAGCAGGAAAAAGCAAAAAATTTCAGAATTGCACCTTGCAATGTGGAGATATTACTGTTTGTGCATTTACAATATTCATTGATTTTTGCCATTGAAAAACATGTTTTTCATATACCAGAAATGTTTGAAGCTACTGACTGAATGAAAGGAGCTGGCATCTCACTCTCTTTGAATCTTCTTTATCATGCTAGGATTAACAGGAAAAAGCAAAAAATTTCAGAATTGCACCGTGCAATGTGGAGATATTACTGTTTGTGCATTTACAATATTCATTGATTTTTGCCATTGAAAAACATGTTTTTCATATACCAGAAATGTTTGAAGCTACTGACTGAATGAAAGGAGCTGGCATCTCACTCTCTTTGAATCTTCTTTATCATGCTAGGATTAGCAGGAAAAAGCAAAAAATTTCAGAATTGCACCTTGCAATGTGGAGATATTACTGTTTGTGCATTTACAATATTCATTGATTTTTGCCATTGAAAAACATGTTTTTCATATACCAGAAATGTTTGAAGCTACTGACTGAATGAAAGGAGCTGGCATCTCACTCTCTTTGAATCTTCTTTATCATGCTAGGATTAACAGGAAAAAGCAAAAAATTTCAGAATTGCACCTTGCAATGTGGAGATATTACTGTTTGTGCATTTACAATATTCATTGATTTTTGCCATTGAAAAACATGTTTTTCATATACCAGAAATGTTTGAAGCTACTGACTGAATGAAAGGAGCTGGCATCTCACTCTCTTTGAATCTTCTTTATCATGCTAGGATTAACAGGAAAAAGCTAAAAATTTCAGAATTGCACCGTGCAATGTGGAGATATTACTGTTTGTGCATTTACAATATTCATTGATTTTTGCCATTGAAAAACATGTTTTCATATACCAGAAATGATTGAAGCTACTGACTGAATGAAAGGAGCTGGCATCTCACTCTCTTTGAATCTTCTTTATCATGCTAAGAGGAGCAGGAAAAAGCAAAAAATTTCAGAATTGCACCTTGCAATGCGGAGAAATTACTGTTTGTGCATTTACAATATTCATTGATTTTTGCCATTGAAAAACGTCCAGAAATGATTGAAGGTACTGACTGAATGAAAGGAGCTGGCATCTCACTCTCTTTTGAATCTTCTTTGTCATGCTAGGATTAACAGGAAAAAGCAAAAAATTTCAGAATTGCACCTTGCAATGTGGAGATATTACTGTTTGTGCATTTACAATATTCATTGATTTTTGCCATTGAAAAACATGTTTTTCATATACCAGAAATGTTTGAAGCTACTGACTGAATGAAAGGAGCTGGCATCTCACTCTCTTTGAATCTTCTTTGTCATGCTAGGATTAACAGGAAAAAGCAAAAAATTTCAGAATTGCACCTTGCAATGTGGAGATATTACTGTTTGTGCATTTACAATATTCATTGATTTTTGCCATTGAAAAACATGTTTTTCATATACCAGAAATGTTTGAAGCTACTGACTGAATGAAAGGAGCTGGCATCTCACTCTCTTTGAATCTTCTTTATCATGCTAGGATTAGCAGGAAAAAGCAAAAAATTTCAGAATTGCACCTTGCAATGTGGAGATATTACTGTTTGTGCATTTACAATATTCATTGATTTTTGCCATTGAAAAACATGTTTTTCATATACCAGAAATGTTTGAAGCTACTGACTGAATGAAAGGAGCTGGCATCTCACTCTCTTTGAATCTTCTTTATCATGCTAGGATTAACAGGAAAAAGCAAAAAATTTCAGAATTGCACCTTGCAATGTGGAGATATTACTGTTTGTGCATTTACAATATTCATTGATTTTTGCCATTGAAAAACATGTTTTTCATATACCAGAAATGTTTGAAGCTACTGACTGAATGAAAGGAGCTGGCATCTCACTCTCTTTGAATCTTCTTTATCATGCTAGGATTAACAGGAAAAAGCTAAAAATTTCAGAATTGCACCGTGCAATGTGGAGATATTACTGTTTGTGCATTTACAATATTCATTGATTTTTGCCATTGAAAAACATGTTTTTCATATACCAGAAATGATTGAAGCTACTGACTGAATGAAAGGAGCTGGCATCTCACTCTCTTTGAATCTTCTTTATCATGCTAGGATTAGCAGGAAAAAGCAAAAAATTTCAGAATTGCACCTTGCAATGTGGAGATATTACTGTTTGTGCATTTACAATATTCATTGATTTTTGCCATTGAAAAACATGTTTTTCATATACCAGAAATGTTTGAAGCTACTGACTGAATGAAAGGAGCTGGCATCTCACTCTCTTTGAATCTTCTTTATCATGCTAGGATTAACAGGAAAAAGCTAAAAATTTCAGAATTGCACCGTGCAATGTGGAGATATTACTGTTTGTGCATTTACAATATTCATTGATTTTTGCCATTGAAAAACATGTTTTTCATATACCAGAAATGATTGAAGCTACTGACTGAATGAAAGGAGCTGGCATCTCACTCTCTTTGAATCTTCTTTATCATGCTAGGATTAGCAGGAAAAAGCAAAAAATTTCAGAATTGCACCTTGCAATGTGGAGATATTACTGTTTGTGCATTTACAATATTCATTGATTTTTGCCATTGAAAAACGTTTTTCATATACCAGAAATGTTTGAAGCTACTGACTGAATGAAAGGAGCTGGCATCTCACTCTCTTTGAATCTTCTTTATCATGCTAGGATTAGCAGGAAAAAGCAAAAAATTTCAGAATTGCACCTTGCAATGTGGAGATATTACTGTTTGTGCATTTACAATATTCATTGATTTTTGCCATTGAAAAACATGTTTTTCATATACCAGAAATGTTTGAAGCTACTGACTGAATGAAAGGAGCTGGCATCTCACTCTCTTTGAATCTTCTTTATCATGCTAGGATTAACAGGAAAAAGCTAAAAATTTCAGAATTGCACCGTGCAATGTGGAGATATTACTGTTTGTGCATTTACAATATTCATTGATTTTTGCCATTGAAAAACATGTTTTTCATATACCAGAAATGTTTGAAGCTACTGACTGAATGAAAGGAGCTGGCATCTCACTCTCTTTGAATCTTCTTTATCATGCTAGGATTAGCAGGAAAAAGCAAAAAATTTCAGAATTGCACCTTGCAATGTGGAGATATTACTGTTTGTGCATTTACAATATTCATTGATTTTTGCCATTGAAAAACATGTTTTTCATATACCAGAAATGTTTGAAGCTACTGATGACTGAATGAAAGGAGCTGGCATCTCACTCTCTTTGAATCTTCTTTATCATGCTAAGAGGAGCAGGAAAAATCAAAAAATTTCAGAATTGCACCTTGCAATGCGGAGAAATTACTGTTTGTGCATTTACAATATTCATTGATTTTTGCCATTGAAAAACGTCCAGAAATGATTGAAGCTACTGACTGAATGAAAGGAGCTGGCATCTCACTCTCTTTGAATCTTCTTTATCATGCTAAGAGGAGCAGGAAAAAGCAAAAAATTTCAGAATTGCACCTTGCAATGCGGAGAAATTACTGTTTGTGCATTTACAATATTCATTGATTTTTGCCATTGAAAAACATCATGTTATTCATATACCAGAAATGATTGAAGCTACTGACTGAATGAAAGGAGCTGGCATCTCACTCTCTTTGAATCTTCTTTATCATGCTAGGATTAGCAGGAAAAAGCAAAAAATTTCAGAATTGCACCTTGCAATGTGGAGATATTACTGTTTGTGCATTTACAATATTCATTGATTTTTGCCATTGAAAAACATGTTTTTCATATACCAGAAATGTTTGAAGCTACTGACTGAATGAAAGGAGCTGGCATCTCACTCTCTTTGAATCTTCTTTATCATGCTAGGATTAGCAGGAAAAAGCAAAAAATTTCAGAATTGCACCTTGCAATGTGGAGATATTACTGTTTGTGCATTTACAATATTCATTGATTTTTGCCATTGAAAAACATGTTTTTCATATACCAGAAATGTTTGAAGCTACTGACTGAATGAAAGGAGCTGGCATCTCACTCTCTTTGAATCTTCTTTATCATGCTAGGATTAACAGGAAAAAGCTAAAAATTTCAGAATTGCACCGTGCAATGTGGAGATATTACTGTTTGTGCATTTACAATATTCATTGATTTTTGCCATTGAAAAACATGTTTTTCATATACCAGAAATGTTTGAAGCTACTGACTGAATGAAAGGAGCTGGCATCTCACTCTCTTTGAATCTTCTTTATCATGCTAGGATTAGCAGGAAAAAGCAAAAAATTTCAGAATTGCACCTTGCAATGTGGAGATATTACTGTTTGTGCATTTACAATATTCATTGATTTTTGCCATTGAAAAACATGTTTTTCATATACCAGAAATGTTTGAAGCTACTGACTGAATGAAAGGAGCTGGCATCCCACTCTCTTTGAATCTTCTTTGTCATGCTAGGATTAACAGGAAAAAGCAAAAAATTTCAGAATTGCACCTTGCAATGTGGAGATATTACTGTTTGTGCATTTACAATATTCATTGATTTTTGCCATTGAAAAACATGTTTTTCATATACCAGAAATGTTTGAAGCTACTGACTGAATGAAAGGAGCTGGCATCTCACTCTCTTTGAATCTTCTTTATCATGCTAGGATTAGCAGGAAAAAGCAAAAAATTTCAGAATTGCACCTTGCAATGTGGAGATATTACTGTTTGTGCATTTACAATATTCATTGATTTTTGCCATTGAAAAACATGTTTTTCATATACCAGAAATGTTTGAAGCTACTGACTGAATGAAAGGAGCTGGCATCTCACTCTCTTTGAATCTTCTTTATCATGCTAGGATTAACAGGAAAAAGCAAAAAATTTCAGAATTGCACCTTGCAATGTGGAGATATTACTGTTTGTGCATTTACAATATTCATTGATTTTTGCCATTGAAAAACATGTTTTTCATATACCAGAAATGTTTGAAGCTACTGACTGAATGAAAGGAGCTGGCATCTCACTCTCTTTGAATCTTCTTTATCATGCTAGGATTAACAGGAAAAAGCTAAAAATTTCAGAATTGCACCGTGCAATGTGGAGATATTACTGTTTGTGCATTTACAATATTCATTGATTTTTGCCATTGAAAAACATGTTTTTCATATACCAGAAATGATTGAAGCTACTGACTGAATGAAAGGAGCTGGCATCTCACTCTCTTTGAATCTTCTTTATCATGCTAGGATTAGCAGGAAAAAGCAAAAAATTTCAGAATTGCACCTTGCAATGTGGAGATATTACTGTTTGTGCATTTACAATATTCATTGATTTTTGCCATTGAAAAACATGTTTTTCATATACCAGAAATGTTTGAAGCTACTGACTGAATGAAAGGAGCTGGCATCTCACTCTCTTTGAATCTTCTTTATCATGCTAGGATTAACAGGAAAAAGCAAAAAATTTCAGAATTGCACCTTGCAATGTGGAGATATTACTGTTTGTGCATTTACAATATTCATTGATTTTTGCCATTGAAAAACATGTTTGTCATATACCAGAAATGTTTGAAGCTACTGACTGAATGAAAGGAGCTGGCATCTCACTCTCTTTGAATCTTCTTTATCATGCTAGGATTAACAGGAAAAAGCTAAAAATTTCAGAATTGCACCGTGCAATGTGGAGATATTACTGTTTGTGCATTTACAATATTCATTGATTTTTGCCATTGAAAAACATGTTTTTCATATACCAGAAATGTTTGAAGCTACTGACTGAATGAAAGGAGCTGGCATCTCACTCTCTTTGAATCTTCTTTATCATGCTAGGATTAGCAGGAAAAAGCAAAAAATTTCAGAATTGCACCTTGCAATGTGGAGATATTACTGTTTGTGCATTTACAATATTCATTGATTTTTGCCATTGAAAAACATGTTTTTCATATACCAGAAATGTTTGAAGCTACTGATGACTGAATGAAAGGAGCTGGCATCTCACTCTCTTTGAATCTTCTTTATCATGCTAAGAGGAGCAGGAAAAATCAAAAAATTTCAGAATTGCACCTTGCAATGCGGAGAAATTACTGTTTGTGCATTTACAATATTCATTGATTTTTGCCATTGAAAAACGTCCAGAAATGATTGAAGCTACTGACTGAATGAAAGGAGCTGGCATCTCACTCTCTTTGAATCTTCTTTATCATGCTAAGAGGAGCAGGAAAAAGCAAAAAATTTCAGAATTGCACCTTGCAATGCGGAGAAATTACTGTTTGTGCATTTACAATATTCATTGATTTTTGCCATTGAAAAACATCATGTTATTCATATACCAGAAATGATTGAAGCTACTGACTGAATGAAAGGAGCTGGCATCTCACTCTCTTTGAATCTTCTTTATCATGCTAGGATTAGCAGGAAAAAGCAAAAAATTTCAGAATTGCACCTTGCAATGTGGAGATATTACTGTTTGTGCATTTACAATATTCATTGATTTTTGCCATTGAAAAACATGTTTTTCATATACCAGAAATGTTTGAAGCTACTGACTGAATGAAAGGAGCTGGCATCTCACTCTCTTTGAATCTTCTTTATCATGCTAGGATTAGCAGGAAAAAGCAAAAAATTTCAGAATTGCACCTTGCAATGTGGAGATATTACTGTTTGTGCATTTACAATATTCATTGATTTTTGCCATTGAAAAACATGTTTTTCATATACCAGAAATGTTTGAAGCTACTGACTGAATGAAAGGAGCTGGCATCTCACTCTCTTTGAATCTTCTTTATCATGCTAGGATTAACAGGAAAAAGCTAAAAATTTCAGAATTGCACCGTGCAATGTGGAGATATTACTGTTTGTGCATTTACAATATTCATTGATTTTTGCCATTGAAAAACATGTTTTTCATATACCAGAAATGTTTGAAGCTACTGACTGAATGAAAGGAGCTGGCATCTCACTCTCTTTGAATCTTCTTTATCATGCTAGGATTAGCAGGAAAAAGCAAAAAATTTCAGAATTGCACCTTGCAATGTGGAGATATTACTGTTTGTGCATTTACAATATTCATTGATTTTTGCCATTGAAAAACATGTTTTTCATATACCAGAAATGTTTGAAGCTACTGACTGAATGAAAGGAGCTGGCATCTCACTCTCTTTGAATCTTCTTTGTCATGCTAGGATTAACAGGAAAAAGCAAAAAATTTCAGAATTGCACCTTGCAATGTGGAGATATTACTGTTTGTGCATTTACAATATTCATTGATTTTTGCCATTGAAAAACATGTTTTTCATATACCAGAAATGTTTGAAGCTACTGACTGAATGAAAGGAGCTGGCATCTCACTCTCTTTGAATCTTCTTTATCATGCTAGGATTAGCAGGAAGAAGCAAAAAATTTCAGAATTGCACCTTGCAATGTGGAGATATTACTGTTTGTGCATTTACAATATTCATTGATTTTTGCCATTGAAAAACATGTTTTTCATATACCAGAAATGTTTGAAGCTACTGACTGAATGAAAGGAGCTGGCATCTCACTCTCTTTGAATCTTCTTTATCATGCTAGGATTAACAGGAAAAAGCAAAAAATTTCAGAATTGCACCTTGCAATGTGGAGATATTACTGTTTGTGCATTTACAATATTCATTGATTTTTGCCATTGAAAAACATGTTTTTCATATACCAGAAATGTTTGAAGCTACTGACTGAATGAAAGGAGCTGGCATCTCACTCTCTTTGAATCTTCTTTATCATGCTAGGATTAACAGGAAAAAGCTAAAAATTTCAGAATTGCACCGTGCAATGTGGAGATATTACTGTTTGTGCATTTACAATATTCATTGATTTTTGCCATTGAAAAACATGTTTTTCATATACCAGAAATGATTGAAGCTACTGACTGAATGAAAGGAGCTGGCATCTCACTCTCTTTGAATCTTCTTTATCATGCTAGGATTAGCAGGAAAAAGCAAAAAATTTCAGAATTGCACCTTGCAATGTGGAGATATTACTGTTTGTGCATTTACAATATTCATTGATTTTTGCCATTGAAAAACATGTTTTTCATATACCAGAAATGTTTGAAGCTACTGACTGAATGAAAGGAGCTGGCATCTCACTCTCTTTGAATCTTCTTTATCATGCTAGGATTAACAGGAAAAAGCAAAAAATTTCAGAATTGCACCTTGCAATGTGGAGATATTACTGTTTGTGCATTTACAATATTCATTGATTTTTGCCATTGAAAAACATGTTTGTCATATACCAGAAATGTTTGAAGCTACTGACTGAATGAAAGGAGCTGGCATCTCACTCTCTTTGAATCTTCTTTATCATGCTAGGATTAACAGGAAAAAGCTAAAAATTTCAGAATTGCACCGTGCAATGTGGAGATATTACTGTTTGTGCATTTACAATATTCATTGATTTTTGCCATTGAAAAACATGTTTTTCATATACCAGAAATGTTTGAAGCTACTGACTGAATGAAAGGAGCTGGCATCTCACTCTCTTTGAATCTTCTTTATCATGCTAGGATTAGCAGGAAAAAGCAAAAAATTTCAGAATTGCACCTTGCAATGTGGAGATATTACTGTTTGTGCATTTACAATATTCATTGATTTTTGCCATTGAAAAACATGTTTTTCATATACCAGAAATGTTTGAAGCTACTGACTGAATGAAAGGAGCTGGCATCTCACTCTCTTTGAATCTTCTTTATCATGCTAGGATTAACAGGAAAAAGCAAAAAATTTCAGAATTGCACCGTGCAATGTGGAGATATTACTGTTTGTGCATTTACAATATTCATTGATTTTTGCCATTGAAAAACATGTTTTTCATATACCAGAAATGTTTGAAGCTACTGACTGAATGAAAGGAGCTGGCATCTCACTCTCTTTGAATCTTCTTTATCATGCTAGGATTAGCAGGAAAAAGCAAAAAATTTCAGAATTGCACCTTGCAATGTGGAGATATTACTGTTTGTGCATTTACAATATTCATTGATTTTTGCCATTGAAAAACATGTTTTTCATATACCAGAAATGTTTGAAGCTACTGACTGAATGAAAGGAGCTGGCATCTCACTCTCTTTGAATCTTCTTTATCATGCTAGGATTAACAGGAAAAAGCAAAAAATTTCAGAATTGCACCTTGCAATGTGGAGATATTACTGTTTGTGCATTTACAATATTCATTGATTTTTGCCATTGAAAAACATGTTTTTCATATACCAGAAATGTTTGAAGCTACTGACTGAATGAAAGGAGCTGGCATCTCACTCTCTTTGAATCTTCTTTATCATGCTAGGATTAACAGGAAAAAGCTAAAAATTTCAGAATTGCACCGTGCAATGTGGAGATATTACTGTTTGTGCATTTACAATATTCATTGATTTTTGCCATTGAAAAACATGTTTTTCATATACCAGAAATGATTGAAGCTACTGACTGAATGAAAGGAGCTGGCATCTCACTCTCTTTGAATCTTCTTTATCATGCTAAGAGGAGCAGGAAAAAGCAAAAAATTTCAGAATTGCACCTTGCAATGCGGAGAAATTACTGTTTGTGCATTTACAATATTCATTGATTTTTGCCATTGAAAAACGTCCAGAAATGATTGAAGGTACTGACTGAATGAAAGGAGCTGGCATCTCACTCTCTTTGAATCTTCTTTGTCATGCTAGGATTAACAGGAAAAAGCAAAAAATTTCAGAATTGCACCTTGCAATGTGGAGATATTACTGTTTGTGCATTTACAATATTCATTGATTTTTGCCATTGAAAAACATGTTTTTCATATACCAGAAATGTTTGAAGCTACTGACTGAATGAAAGGAGCTGGCATCTCACTCTCTTTGAATCTTCTTTGTCATGCTAGGATTAACAGGAAAAAGCAAAAAATTTCAGAATTGCACCTTGCAATGTGGAGATATTACTGTTTGTGCATTTACAATATTCATTGATTTTTGCCATTGAAAAACATGTTTTTCATATACCAGAAATGTTTGAAGCTACTGACTGAATGAAAGGAGCTGGCATCTCACTCTCTTTGAATCTTCTTTATCATGCTAGGATTAGCAGGAAAAAGCAAAAAATTTCAGAATTGCACCTTGCAATGTGGAGATATTACTGTTTGTGCATTTACAATATTCATTGATTTTTGCCATTGAAAAACATGTTTTTCATATACCAGAAATGTTTGAAGCTACTGACTGAATGAAAGGAGCTGGCATCTCACTCTCTTTGAATCTTCTTTATCATGCTAGGATTAACAGGAAAAAGCAAAAAATTTCAGAATTGCACCTTGCAATGTGGAGATATTACTGTTTGTGCATTTACAATATTCATTGATTTTTGCCATTGAAAAACATGTTTTTCATATACCAGAAATGTTTGAAGCTACTGACTGAATGAAAGGAGCTGGCATCTCACTCTCTTTGAATCTTCTTTATCATGCTAGGATTAACAGGAAAAAGCTAAAAATTTCAGAATTGCACCGTGCAATGTGGAGATATTACTGTTTGTGCATTTACAATATTCATTGATTTTTGCCATTGAAAAACATGTTTTTCATATACCAGAAATGATTGAAGCTACTGACTGAATGAAAGGAGCTGGCATCTCACTCTCTTTGAATCTTCTTTATCATGCTAGGATTAGCAGGAAAAAGCAAAAAATTTCAGAATTGCACCTTGCAATGTGGAGATATTACTGTTTGTGCATTTACAATATTCATTGATTTTTGCCATTGAAAAACATGTTTTTCATATACCAGAAATGTTTGAAGCTACTGACTGAATGAAAGGAGCTGGCATCTCACTCTCTTTGAATCTTCTTTATCATGCTAGGATTAACAGGAAAAAGCAAAAAATTTCAGAATTGCACCTTGCAATGTGGAGATATTACTGTTTGTGCATTTACAATATTCATTGATTTTTGCCATTGAAAAACATGTTTGTCATATACCAGAAATGTTTGAAGCTACTGACTGAATGAAAGGAGCTGGCATCTCACTCTCTTTGAATCTTCTTTATCATGCTAGGATTAACAGGAAAAAGCTAAAAATTTCAGAATTGCACCGTGCAATGTGGAGATATTACTGTTTGTGCATTTACAATATTCATTGATTTTTGCCATTGAAAAACATGTTTTTCATATACCAGAAATGTTTGAAGCTACTGACTGAATGAAAGGAGCTGGCATCTCACTCTCTTTGAATCTTCTTTATCATGCTAGGATTAGCAGGAAAAAGCAAAAAATTTCAGAATTGCACCTTGCAATGTGGAGATATTACTGTTTGTGCATTTACAATATTCATTGATTTTTGCCATTGAAAAACATGTTTTTCATATACCAGAAATGTTTGAAGCTACTGACTGAATGAAAGGAGCTGGCATCTCACTCTCTTTGAATCTTCTTTATCATGCTAGGATTAACAGGAAAAAGCTAAAAATTTCAGAATTGCACCGTGCAATGTGGAGATATTACTGTTTGTGCATTTACAATATTCATTGATTTTTGCCATTGAAAAACATGTTTTTCATATACCAGAAATGATTGAAGCTACTGACTGAATGAAAGGAGCTGGCATCTCACTCTCTTTGAATCTTCTTTATCATGCTAAGAGGAGCAGGAAAAATCAAAAAATTTCAGAATTGCACCTTGCAATGCGGAGAAATTACTGTTTGTGCATTTACAATATTCATTGATTTTTGCCATTGAAAAACATGTTATTCATATACCAGAAATGTTTGAAGCTACTGACTGAATGAAAGGAGCTGGCACCTCACTCTCTTTGAATCTTCTTTATCATGCTAAGAGGAGCGGGAAAAAGCAAAAAATTTCAGAATTGCACCTTGCAATGCGGAGAAATTACTGTTTGTGCATTTACAATATTCATTGATTTTTGCCATTGAAAAACGTCCAGAAATGATTGAAGGTACTGACTGAATGAAAGGAGCTGGCATCTCACTCTCTTTGAATCTTCTTTGTCATGCTAGGATTAACAGGAAAAAGCAAAAAATTTCAGAATTGCACCTTGCAATGTGGAGATATTACTGTTTGTGCATTTACAATATTCATTGATTTTTGCCATTGAAAAACATGTTTTTCATATACCAGAAATGTTTGAAGCTACTGACTGAATGAAAGGAGCTGGCATCTCACTCTCTTTGAATCTTCTTTGTCATGCTAGGATTAACAGGAAAAAGCAAAAAATTTCAGAATTGCACCTTGCAATGTGGAGATATTACTGTTTGTGCATTTACAATATTCATTGATTTTTGCCATTGAAAAACATGTTTTTCATATACCAGAAATGTTTGAAGCTACTGACTGAATGAAAGGAGCTGGCATCTCACTCTCTTTGAATCTTCTTTATCATGCTAGGATTAGCAGGAAAAAGCAAAAAATTTCAGAATTGCACCTTGCAATGTGGAGATATTACTGTTTGTGCATTTACAATATTCATTGATTTTTGCCATTGAAAAACATGTTTTTCATATACCAGAAATGTTTGAAGCTACTGACTGAATGAAAGGAGCTGGCATCTCACTCTCTTTGAATCTTCTTTATCATGCTAGGATTAACAGGAAAAAGCAAAAAATTTCAGAATTGCACCTTGCAATGTGGAGATATTACTGTTTGTGCATTTACAATATTCATTGATTTTTGCCATTGAAAAACATGTTTTTCATATACCAGAAATGTTTGAAGCTACTGACTGAATGAAAGGAGCTGGCATCTCACTCTCTTTGAATCTTCTTTATCATGCTAGGATTAACAGGAAAAAGCTAAAAATTTCAGAATTGCACCGTGCAATGTGGAGATATTACTGTTTGTGCATTTACAATATTCATTGATTTTTGCCATTGAAAAACATGTTTTTCATATACCAGAAATGATTGAAGCTACTGACTGAATGAAAGGAGCTGGCATCTCACTCTCTTTGAATCTTCTTTATCATGCTAGGATTAGCAGGAAAAAGCAAAAAATTTCAGAATTGCACCTTGCAATGTGGAGATATTACTGTTTGTGCATTTACAATATTCATTGATTTTTGCCATTGAAAAACATGTTTTTCATATACCAGAAATGTTTGAAGCTACTGACTGAATGAAAGGAGCTGGCATCTCACTCTCTTTGAATCTTCTTTATCATGCTAGGATTAACAGGAAAAAGCAAAAAATTTCAGAATTGCACCTTGCAATGTGGAGATATTACTGTTTGTGCATTTACAATATTCATTGATTTTTGCCATTGAAAAACATGTTTGTCATATACCAGAAATGTTTGAAGCTACTGACTGAATGAAAGGAGCTGGCATCTCACTCTCTTTGAATCTTCTTTATCATGCTAGGATTAACAGGAAAAAGCTAAAAATTTCAGAATTGCACCGTGCAATGTGGAGATATTACTGTTTGTGCATTTACAATATTCATTGATTTTTGCCATTGAAAAACATGTTTTTCATATACCAGAAATGTTTGAAGCTACTGACTGAATGAAAGGAGCTGGCATCTCACTCTCTTTGAATCTTCTTTATCATGCTAGGATTAGCAGGAAAAAGCAAAAAATTTCAGAATTGCACCTTGCAATGTGGAGATATTACTGTTTGTGCATTTACAATATTCATTGATTTTTGCCATTGAAAAACATGTTTTTCATATACCAGAAATGTTTGAAGCTACTGACTGAATGAAAGGAGCTGGCATCTCACTCTCTTTGAATCTTCTTTATCATGCTAGGATTAACAGGAAAAAGCTAAAAATTTCAGAATTGCACCGTGCAATGTGGAGATATTACTGTTTGTGCATTTACAATATTCATTGATTTTTGCCATTGAAAAACATGTTTTTCATATACCAGAAATGTTTGAAGCTACTGACTGAATGAAAGGAGCTGGCATCTCACTCTCTTTGAATCTTCTTTATCATGCTAGGATTAGCAGGAAAAAGCAAAAAATTTCAGAATTGCACCTTGCAATGTGGAGATATTACTGTTTGTGCATTTACAATATTCATTGATTTTTGCCATTGAAAAACATGTTTTTCATATACCAGAAATGTTTGAAGCTACTGACTGAATGAAAGGAGCTGGCATCTCACTCTCTTTGAATCTTCTTTATCATGCTAGGATTAACAGGAAAAAGCAAAAAATTTCAGAATTGCACCTTGCAATGTGGAGATATTACTGTTTGTGCATTTACAATATTCATTGATTTTTGCCATTGAAAAACATGTTTTTCATATACCAGAAATGTTTGAAGCTACTGACTGAATGAAAGGAGCTGGCATCTCACTCTCTTTGAATCTTCTTTATCATGCTAGGATTAACAGGAAAAAGCTAAAAATTTCAGAATTGCACCGTGCAATGTGGAGATATTACTGTTTGTGCATTTACAATATTCATTGATTTTTGCCATTGAAAAACATGTTTTTCATATACCAGAAATGATTGAAGCTACTGACTGAATGAAAGGAGCTGGCATCTCACTCTCTTTGAATCTTCTTTATCATGCTAAGAGGAGCAGGAAAAATCAAAAAATTTCAGAATTGCACCTTGCAATGCGGAGAAATTACTGTTTGTGCATTTACAATATTCATTGATTTTTGCCATTGAAAAACATGTTATTCATATACCAGAAATGTTTGAAGCTACTGACTGAATGAAAGGAGCTGGCACCTCACTCTCTTTGAATCTTCTTTATCATGCTAAGAGGAGCGGGAAAAAGCAAAAAATTTCAGAATTGCACCTTGCAATGCGGAGAAATTACTGTTTGTGCATTTACAATATTCATTGATTTTTGCCATTGAAAAACGTCCAGAAATGATTGAAGGTACTGACTGAATGAAAGGAGCTGGCATCTCACTCTCTTTGAATCTTCTTTATCATGCTAAGAGGAGCAGGAAAAAGCAAAAAATTTCAGAATTGCACCTTGCAATGCGGAGAAATTACTGTTTGTGCATTTACAATATTCATTGATTTTTGCCATTGAAAAACGTCCAGAAATGATTGAAGCTACTGACTGAATGAAAGGAGCTGGCATCTCACTCTCTTTGAATCTTCTTTATCATGCTAAGAGGAGCAGGAAAAAGCAAAAAATTTCAGAATTGCACCTTGCAATGCGGAGAAATTACAGTTTGTGCATTTACAATATTCATTGATTTTTGCCATTGAAAAACATCCAGAAATGATTGAAGCTACTGACTGAATGAAAGGAGCTGGCATCTCACTCTCTTTGAATCTTCTTTATCATGCTAAGAGGAGCAGGAAAAAGCAAAAAATTTCAGAATTGCACCTTGCAATGCGGAGAAATTACTGTTTGTGCATTTACAATATTCATTGATTTTTGCCATTGAAAAACATCATGTTATTCATATACCAGAAATGTTTGAAGCTACTGACTGAATGAAAGGAGCTGGCATCTCACTCTCTTTGAATCTTCTTTATCATGCTAAGAGGAGCAGGAAAAAGCAAAAAATTTCAGAATTGCACCTTGCAATGTGGAGAAATTACTGTTTGTGCATTTACAATATTCATTGATTTTTACCATTGAAAAACGTCCAGAAATGATTGAAGCTACTGACTGAATGAAAGTAGCTGGCATCTCACTCTCTTTGAATCTTCTTTATCATGCTAAGAGGAGCAGGAAAAAGCAAAAAATTTCAGACTTGCACCTTGCAATGCGGAGAAATTACTGTTTGTGCATTTACAATATTCATTGATTTTTGCCATTGAAAAACATTGTTATTCATATACCAGAAATGTTTGAAGCTACTGACTGAATGAAAGTAGCTGGCATCTCACTCTCTTTGAATCTTCTTTATCATGCTAAGAGGAGCAGGAAAAATCAAAAAATTTCAGAATTGCACCTTGCAATGCGGAGAAATTACTGTTTGTGCATTTACAATATTCATTGATTTTTGCCATTGAAAAACGTCCAGAAATGATTGAAGCTACTGACTGAATGAAAGGAGCTGGCATCTCACTCTCTTTGAATCTTCTTTATCATGCTAAGAGGAGCAGGAAAAAGCAAAAAATTTCAGAATTGCACCTTGCAATGCGGAGAAATTACTGTTTGTGCATTTACAATATTCATTGATTTTTGCCATTGAAAAACATGTTATTCATATACCAGAAATGATTGAAGCTACTGACTGAATTAAAGGAGCTGGCATCTCACTCTCTTTGAATCTTCTTTATCATGCTAAGAGGATCAGGAAAAAGTAAAAAATTTCAGAATTGCACCTTGCAATGCGGAGAAATTACTGTTTGTGCATTTATAATATTCAATGATTTTTGCCATTGAAAAACGTCCAGAAATGATTGAAGCTACTGACTGAACGAAAGGAGCTGGCATCTCACTCTCTTTGAATCTTCTTTATCATGCTAAGAGGAGCAGGAAAAAGCAAAAAATTTCAGAATTGCACCTTGCAATGCAGAGAAATTACTGTTTGTGCATTTACAATATTCATTGATTTTTGCCATTGAAAAACGTCCAGAAATGATTGAAGCTACTGACTGAATGAAAGGAGCTGGCATCTCACTCTCTTTGAATCTTCTTTATCATGCTAAGAGGAGCAGGAAAAAGCAAAAAATTTCAGAATTGCACCTTGCAATGCGGAGAAATTACTGTTTGTGCATTTACAATATTCATTGATTTTTGCCATTGAAAAACATCATGTTATTCATATACCAGAAATGTTTGAAGCTACTGACTGAATGAAAGGAGCTGACATCTCACTCTCTTTGAATCTTCTTTATCATGCTAAGAGGAGCAGGAAAAAGCAAAAAATTTCAGAATTGCACCTTGCAATGCAGAGAAATTACTGTTTGTGCATTTACAATATTCATTGATTTTTGCCATTGAAAAACGTCCAGAAATGATTGAAGCTACTGACTGAATGAAAGGAGCTGGCATCTCACTCTCTTTGAATCTTCTTTATCATGCTAAGAGGAGCAGGAAAAAGCAAAAAATTTCAGAATTGCACCTTGCAATGCGGAGAAATTACTGTTTGTGCATTTACAATATTCATTGATTTTTGCCATTGAAAAACATCGTTATTCATATACCAGAAATGTTTGAAGCTACTGACTGAATGAAAGGAGCTGGCATCTCACTCTCTTTGAATCTTCTTTATCATGCTAAGAGGAGCAGGAGAAATGATTGAAGCTACTGACTGAATGAAAGGAGCTGGCATCTCACTCTCTTTGAATCTTCTTTATCATGCTAGGATTAGCAGGAAAAAGCAAAAAATTTCAGAATTGCACCTTGCAATGTGGAGATATTACTGTTTGTGCATTTACAATATTCATTGATTTTTGCCATTGAAAAACATGTTTTTCATATACCAGAAATGTTTGAAGCTACTGACTGAATGAAAGGAGCTGGCATCTCACTCTCTTTGAATCTTCTTTATCATGCTAGGATTAACAGGAAAAAGCAAAAAATTTCAGAATTGCACCTTGCAATGCGGAGAAATTACAGTTTGTGCATTTACAATATTCATTGATTTTTGCCATTGAAAAACATCCAGAAATGATTGAAGCTACTGACTGAATGAAAGGAGCTGGCATCTCACTCTCTTTGAATCTTCTTTATCATGCTAAGAGGAGCAGGAAAAAGCAAAAAATTTCAGAATTGCACCTTGCAATGCGGAGAAATTACTGTTTGTGCATTTACAATATTCATTGATTTTTGCCATTGAAAAACATCATGTTATTCATATACCAGAAATGTTTGAAGCTACTGACTGAATGAAAGGAGCTGGCATCTCACTCTCTTTGAATCTTCTTTATCATGCTAAGAGGAGCAGGAAAAAGCAAAAAATTTCAGAATTGCACCTTGCAATGTGGAGAAATTACTGTTTGTGCATTTACAATATTCATTGATTTTTACCATTGAAAAACGTCCAGAAATGATTGAAGCTACTGACTGAATGAAAGTAGCTGGCATCTCACTCTCTTTGAATCTTCTTTATCATGCTAAGAGGAGCAGGAAAAAGCAAAAAATTTCAGACTTGCACCTTGCAATGCGGAGAAATTACTGTTTGTGCATTTACAATATTCATTGATTTTTGCCATTGAAAAACATTGTTATTCATATACCAGAAATGTTTGAAGCTACTGACTGAATGAAAGTAGCTGGCATCTCACTCTCTTTGAATCTTCTTTATCATGCTAAGAGGAGCAGGAAAAATCAAAAAATTTCAGAATTGCACCTTGCAATGCGGAGAAATTACTGTTTGTGCATTTACAATATTCATTGATTTTTGCCATTGAAAAACGTCCAGAAATGATTGAAGCTACTGACTGAATGAAAGGAGCTGGCATCTCACTCTCTTTGAATCTTCTTTATCATGCTAAGAGGAGCAGGAAAAAGCAAAAAATTTCAGAATTGCACCTTGCAATGCGGAGAAATTACTGTTTGTGCATTTACAATATTCATTGATTTTTGCCATTGAAAAACATCATGTTATTCATATACCAGAAATGTTTGAAGCTACTGACAATGAAAGGAGCTGGCATCTCACTCTCTTTGAATCTTCTTTATCATGCTAGGATTAGCAGGAAAAAGCAAAAAATTTCAGAATTGCACCTTGCAATGTGGAGATATTACTGTTTGTGCATTTACAATATTCATTGATTTTTGCCATTGAAAAACATGTTTTTCATATACCAGAAATGTTTGAAGCTACTGACTGAATGAAAGGAGCTGGCATCTCACTCTCTTTGAATCTTCTTTATCATGCTAGGATTAACAGGAAAAAGCAAAAAATTTCAGAATTGCACCTTGCAATGTGGAGATATTACTGTTTGTGCATTTACAATATTCATTGATTTTTGCCATTGAAAAACATGTTTTTCATATACCAGAAATGTTTGAAGCTACTGACTGAATGAAAGGAGCTGGCATCTCACTCTCTTTGAATCTTCTTTATCATGCTAGGATTAACAGGAAAAACCTAAAAATTTCAGAATTGCACCGTGCAATGTGGAGATATTACTGTTTGTGCATTTACAATATTCATTGATTTTTGCCATTGAAAAACATGTTTTTCATATACCAGAAATGATTGAAGCTACTGACTGAATGAAAGGAGCTGGCATCTCACTCTCTTTGAATCTTCTTTATCATGCTAGGATTAGCAGGAAAAAGCAAAAAATTTCAGAATTGCACCTTGCAATGTGGAGATATTACTGTTTGTGCATTTACAATATTCATTGATTTTTGCCATTGAAAAACATGTTTTTCATATACCAGAAATGTTTGAAGCTACTGACTGAATGAAAGGAGCTGGCATCTCACTCTCTTTGAATCTTCTTTATCATGCTAGGATTAACAGGAAAAAGCTAAAAATTTCAGAATTGCACCGTGCAATGTGGAGATATTACTGTTTGTGCATTTACAATATTCATTGATTTTTGCCATTGAAAAACATGTTTTTCATATACCAGAAATGTTTGAAGCTACTGACTGAATGAAAGGAGCTGGCATCTCACTCTCTTTGAATCTTCTTTATCATGCTAGGATTAGCAGGAAAAAGCAAAAAATTTCAGAATTGCACCTTGCAATGTGGAGATATTACTGTTTGTGCATTTACAATATTCATTGATTTTTGCCATTGAAAAACATGTTTTTCATATACCAGAAATGTTTGAAGCTACTGACTGAATGAAAGGAGCTGGCATCTCACTCTCTTTGAATCTTCTTTATCATGCTAGGATTAACAGGAAAAAGCTAAAAATTTCAGAATTGCACCGTGCAATGTGGAGATATTACTGTTTGTGCATTTACAATATTCATTGATTTTTGCCATTGAAAAACATGTTTTTCATATACCAGAAATGTTTGAAGCTACTGACTGAATGAAAGGAGCTGGCATCTCACTCTCTTTGAATCTTCTTTATCATGCTAGGATTAGCAGGAAAAAGCAAAAAATTTCAGAATTGCACCTTGCAATGTGGAGATATTACTGTTTGTGCATTTACAATATTCATTGATTTTTGCCATTGAAAAACATGTTTTTCATATACCAGAAATGTTTGAAGCTACTGACTGAATGAAAGGAGCTGGCATCTCACTCTCTTTGAATCTTCTTTATCATGCTAGGATTAACAGGAAAAAGCAAAAAATTTCAGAATTGCACCTTGCAATGTGGAGATATTACTGTTTGTGCATTTACAATATTCATTGATTTTTGCCATTGAAAAACATGTTTTTCATATACCAGAAATGTTTGAAGCTACTGACTGAATGAAAGGAGCTGGCATCTCACTCTCTTTGAATCTTCTTTATCATGCTAGGATTAACAGGAAAAAGCTAAAAATTTCAGAATTGCACCTTGCAATGTGGAGATATTACTGTTTGTGCATTTACAATATTCATTGATTTTTGCCATTGAAAAACATGTTTTTCATATACCAGAAATGTTTGAAGCTACTGACTGAATGAAAGGAGCTGGCATCTCACTCTCTTTGAATCTTCTTTATCATGCTAGGATTAACAGGAAAAAGCTAAAAATTTCAGAATTGCACCGTGCAATGTGGAGATATTACTGTTTGTGCATTTACAATATTCATTGATTTTTGCCATTGAAAAACATGTTTTTCATATACCAGAAATGTTTGAAGCTACTGACTGAATGAAAGGAGCTGGCATCTCACTCTCTTTGAATCTTCTTTATCATGCTAGGATTAGCAGGAAAAAGCAAAAAATTTCAGAATTGCACCTTGCAATGTGGAGATATTACTGTTTGTGCATTTACAATATTCATTGATTTTTGCCATTGAAAAACATGTTTTTCATATACCAGAAATGTTTGAAGCTACTGACTGAATGAAAGGAGCTGGCATCTCACTCTCTTTGAATCTTCTTTATCATGCTAGGATTAACAGGAAAAAGCTAAAAATTTCAGAATTGCACCGTGCAATGTGGAGATATTACTGTTTGTGCATTTACAATATTCATTGATTTTTGCCATTGAAAAACATGTTTTTCATATACCAGAAATGTTTGAAGCTACTGACTGAATGAAAGGAGCTGGCATCTCACTCTCTTTGAATCTTCTTTATCATGCTAGGATTAGCAGGAAAAAGCAAAAAATTTCAGAATTGCACCTTGCAATGTGGAGATATTACTGTTTGTGCATTTACAATATTCATTGATTTTTGCCATTGAAAAACATGTTTTTCATATACCAGAAATGTTTGAAGCTACTGACTGAATGAAAGGAGCTGGCATCTCACTCTCTTTGAATCTTCTTTATCATGCTAGGATTAACAGGAAAAAGCTAAAAATTTCAGAATTGCACCGTGCAATGTGGAGATATTACTGTTTGTGCATTTACAATATTCATTGATTTTTGCCATTGAAAAACATGTTTTTCATATACCAGAAATGTTTGAAGCTACTGACTGAATGAAAGGAGCTGGCATCTCACTCTCTTTGAATCTTCTTTATCATGCTAGGATTAGCAGGAAAAAGCAAAAAATTTCAGAATTGCACCTTGCAATGTGGAGATATTACTGTTTGTGCATTTACAATATTCATTGATTTTTGCCATTGAAAAACATGTTTTTCATATACCAGAAATGTTTGAAGCTACTGACTGAATGAAAGGAGCTGGCATCTCACTCTCTTTGAATCTTCTTTATCATGCTAGGATTAACAGGAAAAAGCTAAAAATTTCAGAATTGCACCGTGCAATGTGGAGATATTACTGTTTGTGCATTTACAATATTCATTGATTTTTGCCATTGAAAAACATGTTTTTCATATACCAGAAATGTTTGAAGCTACTGACTGAATGAAAGGAGCTGGCATCTCACTCTCTTTGAATCTTCTTTATCATGCTAGGATTAGCAGGAAAAAGCAAAAAATTTCAGAATTGCACCTTGCAATGTGGAGATATTACTGTTTGTGCATTTACAATATTCATTGATTTTTGCCATTGAAAAACATGTTTTTCATATACCAGAAATGTTTGAAGCTACTGACTGAATGAAAGGAGCTGGCATCTCACTCTCTTTGAATCTTCTTTATCATGCTAGGATTAACAGGAAAAAGCAAAAAATTTCAGAATTGCACCTTGCAATGTGGAGATATTACTGTTTGTGCATTTACAATATTCATTGATTTTTGCCATTGAAAAACATGTTTTTCATATACCAGAAATGTTTGAAGCTACTGACTGAATGAAAGGAGCTGGCATCTCACTCTCTTTGAATCTTCTTTATCATGCTAGGATTAACAGGAAAAAGCTAAAAATTTCAGAATTGCACCGTGCAATGTGGAGATATTACTGTTTGTGCATTTACAATATTCATTGATTTTTGCCATTGAAAAACATGTTTTTCATATACCAGAAATGATTGAAGCTACTGACTGAATGAAAGGAGCTGGCATCTCACTCTCTTTGAATCTTCTTTATCATGCTAGGATTAGCAGGAAAAAGCAAAAAATTTCAGAATTGCACCTTGCAATGTGGAGATATTACTGTTTGTGCATTTACAATATTCATTGATTTTTGCCATTGAAAAACATGTTTTTCATATACCAGAAATGTTTGAAGCTACTGACTGAATGAAAGGAGCTGGCATCTCACTCTCTTTGAATCTTCTTTATCATGCTAGGATTAACAGGAAAAAGCTAAAAATTTCAGAATTGCACCGTGCAATGTGGAGATATTACTGTTTGTGCATTTACAATATTCATTGATTTTTGCCATTGAAAAACATGTTTTTCATATACCAGAAATGTTTGAAGCTACTGACTGAATGAAAGGAGCTGGCATCTCACTCTCTTTGAATCTTCTTTATCATGCTAGGATTAGCAGGAAAAAGCAAAAAATTTCAGAATTGCACCTTGCAATGTGGAGATATTACTGTTTGTGCATTTACAATATTCATTGATTTTTGCCATTGAAAAACATGTTTTTCATATACCAGAAATGTTTGAAGCTACTGACTGAATGAAAGGAGCTGGCATCTCACTCTCTTTGAATCTTCTTTATCATGCTAGGATTAACAGGAAAAAGCTAAAAATTTCAGAATTGCACCGTGCAATGTGGAGATATTACTGTTTGTGCATTTACAATATTCATTGATTTTTGCCATTGAAAAACATGTTTTTCATATACCAGAAATGTTTGAAGCTACTGACTGAATGAAAGGAGCTGGCATCTCACTCTCTTTGAATCTTCTTTATCATGCTAGGATTAGCAGGAAAAAGCAAAAAATTTCAGAATTGCACCTTGCAATGTGGAGATATTACTGTTTGTGCATTTACAATATTCATTGATTTTTGCCATTGAAAAACATGTTTTTCATATACCAGAAATGTTTGAAGCTACTGACTGAATGAAAGGAGCTGGCATCTCACTCTCTTTGAATCTTCTTTATCATGCTAGGATTAACAGGAAAAAGCAAAAAATTTCAGAATTGCACCTTGCAATGTGGAGATATTACTGTTTGTGCATTTACAATATTCATTGATTTTTGCCATTGAAAAACATGTTTTTCATATACCAGAAATGTTTGAAGCTACTGACTGAATGAAAGGAGCTGGCATCTCACTCTCTTTGAATCTTCTTTATCATGCTAGGATTAACAGGAAAAAGCTAAAAATTTCAGAATTGCACCGTGCAATGTGGAGATATTACTGTTTGTGCATTTACAATATTCATTGATTTTTGCCATTGAAAAACATGTTTTTCATATACCAGAAATGATTGAAGCTACTGACTGAATGAAAGGAGCTGGCATCTCACTCTCTTTGAATCTTCTTTATCATGCTAGGATTAGCAGGAAAAAGCAAAAAATTTCAGAATTGCACCTTGCAATGTGGAGATATTACTGTTTGTGCATTTACAATATTCATTGATTTTTGCCATTGAAAAACATGTTTTTCATATACCAGAAATGTTTGAAGCTACTGACTGAATGAAAGGAGCTGGCATCTCACTCTCTTTGAATCTTCTTTATCATGCTAGGATTAACAGGAAAAAGCTAAAAATTTCAGAATTGCACCGTGCAATGTGGAGATATTACTGTTTGTGCATTTACAATATTCATTGATTTTTGCCATTGAAAAACATGTTTTTCATATACCAGAAATGTTTGAAGCTACTGACTGAATGAAAGGAGCTGGCATCTCACTCTCTTTGAATCTTCTTTATCATGCTAGGATTAGCAGGAAAAAGCAAAAAATTTCAGAATTGCACCTTGCAATGTGGAGATATTACTGTTTGTGCATTTACAATATTCATTGATTTTTGCCATTGAAAAACATGTTTTTCATATACCAGAAATGTTTGAAGCTACTGACTGAATGAAAGGAGCTGGCATCTCACTCTCTTTGAATCTTCTTTATCATGCTAGGATTAACAGGAAAAAGCTAAAAATTTCAGAATTGCACCGTGCAATGTGGAGATATTACTGTTTGTGCATTTACAATATTCATTGATTTTTGCCATTGAAAAACATGTTTTTCATATACCAGAAATGATTGAAGCTACTGACTGAATGAAAGGAGCTGGCATCTCACTCTCTTTGAATCTTCTTTATCATGCTAGGATTAGCAGGAAAAAGCAAAAAATTTCAGAATTGCACCTTGCAATGTGGAGATATTACTGTTTGTGCATTTACAATATTCATTGATTTTTGCCATTGAAAAACGTTTTTCATATACCAGAAATGTTTGAAGCTACTGACTGAATGAAAGGAGCTGGCATCTCACTCTCTTTGAATCTTCTTTATCATGCTAGGATTAGCAGGAAAAAGCAAAAAATTTCAGAATTGCACCTTGCAATGTGGAGATATTACTGTTTGTGCATTTACAATATTCATTGATTTTTGCCATTGAAAAACATGTTTTTCATATACCAGAAATGTTTGAAGCTACTGACTGAATGAAAGGAGCTGGCATCTCACTCTCTTTGAATCTTCTTTATCATGCTAGGATTAACAGGAAAAAGCTAAAAATTTCAGAATTGCACCGTGCAATGTGGAGATATTACTGTTTGTGCATTTACAATATTCATTGATTTTTGCCATTGAAAAACATGTTTTTCATATACCAGAAATGTTTGAAGCTACTGACTGAATGAAAGGAGCTGGCATCTCACTCTCTTTGAATCTTCTTTATCATGCTAGGATTAGCAGGAAAAAGCAAAAAATTTCAGAATTGCACCTTGCAATGTGGAGATATTACTGTTTGTGCATTTACAATATTCATTGATTTTTGCCATTGAAAAACATGTTTTTCATATACCAGAAATGTTTGAAGCTACTGACTGAATGAAAGGAGCTGGCATCTCACTCTCTTTGAATCTTCTTTATCATGCTAGGATTAACAGGAAAAAGCTAAAAATTTCAGAATTGCACCGTGCAATGTGGAGATATTACTGTTTGTGCATTTACAATATTCATTGATTTTTGCCATTGAAAAACATGTTTTTCATATACCAGAAATGTTTGAAGCTACTGACTGAATGAAAGGAGCTGGCATCTCACTCTCTTTGAATCTTCTTTATCATGCTAGGATTAGCAGGAAAAAGCAAAAAATTTCAGAATTGCACCTTGCAATGTGGAGATATTACTGTTTGTGCATTTACAATATTCATTGATTTTTGCCATTGAAAAACATGTTTTTCATATACCAGAAATGTTTGAAGCTACTGACTGAATGAAAGGAGCTGGCATCTCACTCTCTTTGAATCTTCTTTATCATGCTAGGATTAACAGGAAAAAGCTAAAAATTTC
>NW_027371087.1:0-30818 GCF_046119375.1 Phyllobates terribilis | reverse complement strand
TCTTTATCATGCTAAGAGGAGCAGGAAAAAGCAAAAAATTTCAGAATTGCACCTTGCAATGCGGAGAAATTACTGTTTGTGCATTTACAATATTCATTGATTTTTGCCATTGAAAAACATCATGTTATTCATATACCAGAAATGTTTGTAGCTACTGACTGAATGAAAGGAGCTGGCATCTCACTCTCTTTGAATCTTCTTTATCATGCTAAGAGGAGCAGGAAAAAGCAAAAAATTTCAGAATTGCACCTTGCAATGCGGAGAAATTACTGTTTGTGCATTTACAATATTCATTGATTTTTGCCATTGAAAAACGTCCAGAAATGATTGAAGCTACTGACTGAATGAAAGGAGCTGGCATCTCACTCTCTTTGAATCTTCTTTATCATGCTAAGAGGAGCAGGAAAAAGCAAAAAAATTCAGAATTGCACCTTGCAATGCGGAGAAATTACTGTTTGTGCATTTACAATATTCATTGATTTTTGCCATTGAAAAACATCATGTTATTCATATACCAGAAATGATTGAAGCTACTGACTGAATGAAAGGAGCTGGCATCTCACTCTCTTTGAATCTTCTTTATCATGCCTAAGAGGAGCAGGAAAAAGCAAAAAATTTCAGAATTGCACCTTGCAATGCGGAGAAATTACTCTTTGTGCATTTACAATATTCATTGATTTTTGCCATTGAAAAACATCATGTTATTCATATACCAGAAATGTTTGAAGCTACTGACTGAATGAAAGGAGCTGGCATCTCACTCTCTTTGAATCTTCTTTATCATGCTAAGAGGAGCAGGAAAAAGCAAAAAATTTCAGAATTGCACCTTGCAATGCGGAGAAATTACTGTTTGTGCATTTACAATATTCATTGATTTTTGCCATTGAAAAACATCATGTTATTCATATACCAGAAATGTTTGAAGCTACTGACTGAATGAAAGGAGCTGGCATCTCACTCTCTTTGAATCTTCTTTATCATGCTAAGAGGAGCAGGAAAAAGCAAAAAATTTCAGAATTGCACCTTGCAATGTGGAGAAATTACTGTTTGTGCATTTACAATATTCATTGATTTTTACCATTGAAAAACGTCCAGAAATGATTGAAGCTACTGACTGAATGAAAGTAGCTGGCATCTCACTCTCTTTGAATCTTCTTTATCATGCTAAGAGGAGCAGGAAAAAGCAAAAATTTCAGACTTGCACCTTGCAATGCGGAGAAATTACTGTTTGTGCATTTACAATATTCATTGATTTTTGCCATTGAAAAACATCATGTTATTCATATACCAGAAATGTTTGAAGCTACTGACTGAATGAAAGGAGCTGGCATCTCACTCTCTTTGAATCTTCTTTATCATGCTAAGAGGAGCAGGAAAAAGCAAAAAATTTCAGAATTGCACCTTGCAATGCGGAGAAATTACTGTTTGTGCATTTACAATATTCATTGATTTTTGCCATTGAAAAACGTCCAGAAATGATTGAAGCTACTGACTGAATGAAAGGAGCTGGCATCTCACTCTCTTTGAATCTTCTTTATCATGCTAAGAGGAGCAGGAAAAAGCAAAAAATTTCAGAATTGCACCTTGCAATGCGGAGAAATTACTGTTTGTGCATTTACAATATTCATTGATTTTTGCCATTGAAAAACGTCCAGAAATGATTGAAGCTACTGACTGAATGAAAGGAGCTGGCATCTCACTCTCTTTGAATCTTCTTTATCATGCTAAGAGGAGCAGGAAAAATCAAAAAATTTCAGAATTGCACCTTGCAATGCGGAGAAATTACTGTTTGTGCATTTACAATATTCAATGATTTTTGCCATTGAAAAAACATGTTATTCATATACCAGAAATGTTTGAAGCTACTGACTGAATGAAAGGAGCTGGCACCTCACTCTCTTTGAATCTTCTTTATCATGCTAAGAGGAGCGGGAAAAAGCAAAAAATTTCAGAATTGCACCTTGCAATGCGGAGAAATTACTGTTTGTGCATTTACAATATTCATTGATTTTTGCCATTGAAAAACATCCAGAAATGATTGAAGGTACTGACTGAATGAAAGGAGCTGGCATCTCACTCTCTTTGAATCTTCTTTATCATGCTAAGAGGAGCAGGAAAAAGCAAAAAATTTCAGAATTGCACCTTGCAATGCGGAGAAATTACTGTTTGTGCATTTACAATATTCATTGATTTTTGCCATTGAAAAACGTCCAGAAATGATTTGAAGCTACTGACTGAATGAAAGGAGCTGGCATCTCACTCTCTTTGAATCTTCTTTATCATGCTAAGAGGAGCAGGAAAAAGCCAAAAATTTCAGAATTGCACCTTGCAATGCGGAGAAATTACAGTTTGTGCATTTACAATATTCATTGATTTTTGCCATTGAAAAACATCCAGAAATGATTGAAGCTACTGACTGAATGAAAGGAGCTGGCATCTCACTCTCTTTGAATATTCTTTATCATGCTAAGAGGAGCAGGAAAAAGCCAAAAATTTCAGAATTGCACCTTGCAATGCGGAGAAATTACTGTTTGTGCATTTACAATATTCATTGATTTTTGCCATTGAAAAACATCATGTTATTCATATACCAGAAATGTTTGAAGCTACTGACTGAATGAAAGGAGCTGGCATCTCACTCTCTTTGAATCTTCTTTATCATGCTAAGAGGAGCAGGAAAAAGCAAAAAATTTCAGAATTGCACCTTGCAATGCGGAGCAATTACTGTTTGTGCATTTACAATATTCATTGATTTTTGCCATTGAAAAACATCATGTTATTCATATACCAGAAATGTTTGAAGCTACTGACTGAATGAAAGGAGCTGGCATCTCACTCTCTTTGAATCTTCTTTATCATGCTAAGAGGAGCAGGAAAAAGCAAAAAATTTCAGAATTGCACCTTGCAATGTGGAGAAATTACTGTTTGTGCATTTACAATATTCATTGATTTTTACCATTGAAAAACGTCCAGAAATGATTGAAGCTACTGACTGAATGAAAGTAGCTGGCATCTCACTCTCTTTGAATCTTCTTTATCATGCTAAGAGGAGCAGGAAAAAGCAAAAAATTTCAGAATTGCACCTTGCAATGCAGAGAAATTACTGTTTGTGCATTTACAATATTCATTGATTTTTGCCATTGAAAAACATCATGTTATTCATATACCAGAAATGTTTGAAGCTACTGACTGAATGAAAGGAGCTGGCATCTCACTCTCTTTGAATCTTCTTTATCATGCTAAGAGGAGCAGGAAAAAGCAAAAAATTTCAGAATTGCACCTTGCAATGTGGAGAAATTACTGTTTGTGCATTTACAATATTCATTGATTTTTACCATTGAAAAACGTCCAGAAATGATTGAAGCTACTGACTGAATGAAAGTAGCTGGCATCTCACTCTCTTTGAATCTTCTTTATCATGCTAAGAGGAGCAGGAAAAAGCAAAAAATTTCAGACTTGCACCTTGCAATGCGGAGAAATTACTGTTTGTGCATTTACAATATTCATTGATTTTTGCCATTGAAAAACATCATGTTATTCATATACCAGAAATGTTTGAAGCTACTGACTGAATGAAGGGAGCTGGCATCTCACTCTCTTTGAATCTTCTTTATCATGCTAAGAGGAGCAGGAAAAAGCAAAAAATTTCAGAATTGCACCTTGCAATGCGGAGAAATTACTGTTTGTGCATTTACAATATTCATTGATTTTTGCCATTGAAAAACGTCCAGAAATGATTGAAGCTACTGACTGAATGAAAGGAGCTGGCATCTCACTCTCTTTGAATCTTGTTTATCATGCTAAGAGGAGCAGGAAAAAGCAAAAAATTTCAGAATTGCACCTTGCAATGCGGAGAAATTACTGTTTGTGCATTTACAATATTCATTGATTTTTGCCATTGAAAACAGTTCACAGAAATGATTGAAGCTACTGACTGAATGAAAGGAGCTGGCATCTCACTCTCTTTGAATCTTCTTTATCCTGCTAAGAGGAGCAGGAAAAAGCAAAAAATTTCAGAATTGCACCTTGCAATGCGGAGAAATTACTGTTTGTGCATTTACAATATTCATTGATTTTTGCCATTGAAAAACATCATGTTATTCATATACCAGAAATGATTGAAGCTACTGACTGAATGAAAGGAGCTGGCATCTCACTCTCTTTGAATCTTCTTTATCATGCTAAGAGGAGCAGGAAAAAGCAAAAAATTTCAGAATTGCACCTTGCAATGCGGAGAAATTACTGTTTGTGCATTTACAATATTCATTGATTTTTGCCATTGAAAAACGTCCAGAAATGATTGAAGCTACTGACTGAATGAAAGGAACTGGCATCTCACTCTCTTTGAATCTTCTTTATCATGCTAAGAGGAGCAGGAAAAAGCAAAAAATTTCAGAATTGCACCTTGCAATGCGGAGAAATTACTGTTTGTGCATTTACAAAATTCATTGATTTTTGCCATTGAAAAACATCATGTTATTCATATACCAGAAATGTTTGAAGCTACTGACTGAATGAAAGGAGCTGACATCTCACTCTCTTTGAATCTTCTTTATCATGCTAAGAGGAGCAGGAAAAAGCAAAAAATTTCAGAATTGCACCTTGCAATGCGGAGAAATTACTGTTTGTGCATTTACAATATTCATTGATTTTTGCCATTGAAAAACGTCCAGAAATGATTGAAGCTACTGACTGAATGAAAGGAGCTGACATCTCACTCTCTTTGAATCTTCTTTATCATGCTAAGAGGAGCAGGAAAAAGCAAAAAATTTCAGAATTGCACCTTGCAATGCGGAGAAATTACTGTTTGTGCATTTACAATATTCATTGATTTTTGCCATTGAAAAACGTCCAGAAATGATTGAAGCTACTGACTGAATGAAAGGAGCTGGCATCTCACTCTCTTTGAATCTTCTTTATCATGCTAAGAGGAGCAGGAAAAAGCAAAAAATTTCAGAATTGCACCTTGCAATGTGGAGAAATTACTGTTTGTGCATTTACAATATTCATTGATTTTTACCATTGAAAAACGTCCAGAAATGATTGAAGCTACTGACTGAATGAAAGTAGCTGGCATCTCACTCTCTTTGAATCTTCTTTATCATGCTAAGAGGAGCAGGAAAAAGCAAAAAATTTCAGACTTGCACCTTGCAATGCGGAGAAATTACTGTTTGTGCATTTACAATATTCATTGATTTTTGCCATTGAAAAACATCATGTTATTCATATACCAGAAATGTTTGAAGCTACTGACTGAATGAAAGGAGCTGGCATCTCACTCTCTTTGAATCTTCTTTATCATGCTAAGAGGAGCAGGAAAAAGCAAAAAATTTCAGAATTGCACCTTGCAATGCGGAGAAATTACTGTTTGTGCATTTACAATATTCATTGATTTTTGCCATTGAAAAACGTCCAGAAATGATTGAAGCTACTGACTGAATGAAAGGAGCTGGCATCTCACTCTCTTTGAATCTTCTTTATCATGCTAAGAGGAGCAGGAAAAAGCAAAAAATTTCAGAATTGCACCTTGCAATGCGGAGAAATTACTGTTTGTGCATTTACAATATTCATTGATTTTTGCCATTGAAAAACGTCCAGAAATGATTGAAGCTACTGACTGAATGAAAGGAGCAGGCATCTCACTCTCTTTGAATCTTCTTTATCATGCTAAGAGGAGCAGGAAAAATCAAAAAATTTCAGAATTTCACCTTGCAATGCGGAGAAATTACTGTTTGTGCATTTACAATATTCAATGATTTTTGCCATTGAAAAACATGTTATTCATATACCAGAAATGTTTGAAGCTACTGACTGAATGAAAGGAGCTGGCACCTCACTCTCTTTGAATCTTCTTTATCATGCTAAGAGGAGCGGGAAAAAGCAAAAAATTTCAGAATTGCACCTTGCAATGCGGAGAAATTACTGTTTGTGCATTTACAATATTCATTGATTTTTGCCATTGAAAAACATCCAGAAATGATTGAAGGTACTGACTGAATGAAAGGAGCTGGCATCTCACTCTCTTTGAATCTTCTTTATCATGCTAAGAGGAGCAGGAAAAAGCAAAAAATTTCAGAATTGCACCTTGCAATGCGGAGAAATTACTGTTTGTGCATTTACAATATTCATTGATTTTTGCCATTGAAAAACGTCCAGAAATGATTGAAGCTACTGACTGAATGAAAGGAGCTGGCATCTCACTCTCTTTGAATCTTCTTTATCATGCTAAGAGGAGCAGGAAAAAGCCAAAAATTTCAGAATTGCACCTTGCAATGCGGAGAAATTACAGTTTGTGCATTTACAATATTCATTGATTTTTGCCATTGAAAAACATCCAGAAATGATTGAAGCTACTGACTGAATGAAAGGAGCTGGCATCTCACTCTCTTTGAATATTCTTTATCATGCTAAGAGGAGCAGGAAAAAGCAAAAAATTTCAGAATTGCACCTTGCAATGCGGAGAAATTACTGTTTGTGCATTTACAATATTCATTGATTTTTGCCATTGAAAAACATCATGTAATTCATATACCAGAAATGTTTGAAGCTACTGACTGAATGAAAGGAGCTGGCATCTCACTCTCTTTGAATCTTCTTTATCATGCTAAGAGGAGCAGGAAAAAGCAAAAAATTTCAGAATTGCACCTTGCAATGCGGAGAAATTACTGTTTGTGCATTTACAATATTCATTGATTTTTGCCATTGAAAAACATCATGTTATTCATATACCAGAAATGTTTGAAGCTACTGACTGAATGAAAGGAGCTGGCATCTCACTCTCTTTGAATCTTCTTTATCATGCTAAGAGGAGCAGGAAAAAGCAAAAAATTTCAGAATTGCACCTTGCAATGTGGAGAAATTACTGTTTGTGCATTTACAATATTCATTGATTTTTACCATTGAAAAACGTCCAGAAATGATTGAAGCTACTGACTGAATGAAAGTAGCTGGCATCTCACTCTCTTTGAATCTTCTTTATCATGCTAAGAGGAGCAGGAAAAAGCAAAAAATTTCAGAATTGCACCTTGCAATGCAGAGAAATTACTGTTTGTGCATTTACAATATTCATTGATTTTTGCCATTGAAAAACATCATGTTATTCATATACCAGAAATGTTTGAAGCTACTGACTGAATGAAAGGAGCTGGCATCTCACTCTCTTTGAATCTTCTTTATCATGCTAAGAGGAGCAGGAAAAAGCAAAAAATTTCAGAATTGCACCTTGCAATGTGGAGAAATTACTGTTTGTGCATTTACAATATTCATTGATTTTTACCATTGAAAAACGTCCAGAAATGATTGAAGCTACTGACTGAATGAAAGTAGCTGGCATCTCACTCTCTTTGAATCTTCTTTATCATGCTAAGAGGAGCAGGAAAAAGCAAAAAATTTCAGACTTGCACCTTGCAATGCGGAGAAATTACTGTTTGTGCATTTACAATATTCATTGATTTTTGCCATTGAAAAACATCATGTTATTCATATACCAGAAATGTTTGAAGCTACTGACTGAATGAAAGGAGCTGGCATCTCACTCTCTTTGAATCTTCTTTATCATGCTAAGAGGAGCAGGAAAAAGCAAAAAATTTCAGAATTGCACCTTGCAATGCGGAGAAATTACTGTTTGTGCATTTACAATATTCATTGATTTTTGCCATTGAAAAACGTCCAGAAATGATTGAAGCTACTGACTGAATGAAAGGAGCTGGCATCTCACTCTCTTTGAATCTTGTTTATCATGCTAAGAGGAGCAGGAAAAAGCAAAAAATTTCAGAATTGCACCTTGCAATGCGGAGAAATTACTGTTTGTGCATTTACAATATTCATTGATTTTTGCCATTGAAAAACGTCCAGAAATGATTGAAGCTACTGACTGAATGAAAGGAGCTGGCATCTCACTCTCTTTGAATCTTCTTTATCATGCTAAGAGGAGCAGGAAAAAGCAAAAAATTTCAGAATTGCACCTTGCAATGCGGAGAAATTACTGTTTGTGCATTTACAATATTCATTGATTTTTGCCATTGAAAAACATCATGTTATTCATATACCAGAAATGATTGAAGCTACTGACTGAATGAAAGGAGCTGGCATCTCACTCTCTTTGAATCTTCTTTATCATGCTAAGAGGAGCAGGAAAAAGCAAAAAATTTCAGAATTGCACCTTGCAATGCGGAGAAATTACTGTTTGTGCATTTACAATATTCATTGATTTTTGCCATTGAAAAACGTCCAGAAATGATTGAAGCTACTGACTGAATGAAAGGAACTGGCATCTCACTCTCTTTGAATCTTCTTTATCATGCTAAGAGGAGCAGGAAAAAGCAAAAAATTTCAGAATTGCACCTTGCAATGCGGAGAAATTACTGTTTGTGCATTTACAAAATTCATTGATTTTTGCCATTGAAAAACATCATGTTATTCATATACCAGAAATGTTTGAAGCTACTGACTGAATGAAAGGAGCTGACATCTCACTCTCTTTGAATCTTCTTTATCATGCTAAGAGGAGCAGGAAAAAGCAAAAAATTTCAGAATTGCACCTTGCAATGCGGAGAAATTACTGTTTGTGCATTTACAATATTCATTGATTTTTGCCATTGAAAAACGTCCAGAAATGATTGAAGCTACTGACTGAATGAAAGGAGCTGGCATCTCACTCTCTTTGAATCTTCTTTATCATGCTAAGAGGAGCAGGAAAAAGCAAAAAATTTCAGAATTGCACCTTGCAATGCGGAGAAATTACTGTTTGTGCATTTACAATATTCATTGATTTTTGCCATTGAAAAACGTCCAGAAATGATTGAAGCTACTGACTGAATGAAAGGAGCTGGCATCTCACTCTCTTTGAATCTTCTTTATCATGCTAAGAGGAGCAGGAAAAAGCAAAAAATTTCAGAATTGCACCTTGCAATGCGGAGAAATTACTGTTTGTGCATTTACAATATTCATTGATTTTTGCCATTGAAAAACATCATGTTATTCATATACCAGAAATGATTGAAGCTACTGACTGAATGAAAGGAGCTGGCATCTCACTCTCTTTGAATCTTCTTTATCATGCTAAGAGGAGCAGGAAAAAGCAAAAAATTTCAGAATTGCACCTTGCAATGCGGAGAAATTACTGTTTGTGCATTTACAATATTCATTGATTTTTGCCATTGAAAAACGTCCAGAAATGATTGAAGCTACTGACTGAATGAAAGGAACTGGCATCTCACTCTCTTTGAATCTTCTTTATCATGCTAAGAGGAGCAGGAAAAAGCAAAAAATTTCAGAATTGCACCTTGCAATGCGGAGAAATTACTGTTTGTGCATTTACAAAATTCATTGATTTTTGCCATTGAAAAACATCATGTTATTCATATACCAGAAATGTTTGAAGCTACTGACTGAATGAAAGGAGCTGACATCTCACTCTCTTTGAATCTTCTTTATCATGCTAAGAGGAGCAGGAAAAAGCAAAAAATTTCAGAATTGCACCTTGCAATGCGGAGAAATTACTGTTTGTGCATTTACAATATTCATTGATTTTTGCCATTGAAAAACGTCCAGAAATGATTGAAGCTACTGACTGAATGAAAGGAGCTGGCATCTCACTCTCTTTGAATCTTCTTTATCATGCTAAGAGGAGCAGGAAAAAGCAAAAAATTTCAGAATTGCACCTTGCAATGCGGAGAAATTACTGTTTGTGCATTTACAATATTCATTGATTTTTGCCATTGAAAAACATCATGTTATTCATATACCAGAAATGATTGAAGCTACTGACTGAATGAAAGGAGCTGGCATCTCACTCTCTTTGAATCTTCTTTATCATGCTAAGAGGAGCAGGAAAAAGCAAAAAATTTCAGAATTGCACCTTGCAATGTGGAGAAATTACTGTTTGTGCATTTACAATATTCATTGATTTTTACCATTGAAAAACGTCCAGAAATGATTGAAGCTACTGACTGAATGAAAGTAGCTGGCATCTCACTCTCTTTGAATCTTCTTTATCATGCTAAGAGGAGCAGGAAAAAGCAAAAAATTTCAGACTTGCACCTTGCAATGCGGAGAAATTACTGTTTGTGCATTTACAATATTCATTGATTTTTGCCATTGAAAAACATCATGTTATTCATATACCAGAAATGTTTGAAGCTACTGACTGAATGAAAGGAGCTGGCATCTCACTCTCTTTGAATCTTCTTTATCATGCTAAGAGGAGCAGGAAAAAGCAAAAAATTTCAGAATTGCACCTTGCAATGCGGAGAAATTACTGTTTGTGCATTTACAATATTCATGGATTTTTGCCATTGAAAAACGTCCAGAAATGATTGAAGCTACTGACTGAATGAAAGGAGCTGGCATCTCACTCTCTTTGAATCTTGTTTATCATGCTAAGAGGAGCAGGAAAAAGCAAAAAATTTCAGAATTGCACCTTGCAATGCGGAGAAATTACTGTTTGTGCATTTACAATATTCATTGATTTTTGCCATTGAAAAACGTCCAGAAATGATTGAAGCTACTGACTGAATGAAAGGAGCTGGCATCTCACTCTCTTTGAATCTTCTTTATCATGCTAAGAGGAGCAGGAAAAAGCAAAAAAATTCAGAATTGCACCTTGCAATGCGGAGAAATTACTGTTTGTGCATTTACAATATTCATTGATTTTTGCCATTGAAAAACATCATGTTATTCATATACCAGAAATGATTGAAGCTACTGACTGAATGAAAGGAGCTGGCATCTCACTCTCTTTGAATCTTCTTTATCATGCTAAGAGGAGCAGGAAAAAGCAAAAAATTTCAGAATTGCACCTTGCAATGCGGAGAAATTACTGTTTGTGCATTTACAATATTCATTGATTTTTGCCATTGAAAAACGACCAGAAATGATTGAAGCTACTGACTGAATGAAAGGAACTGGCATCTCACTCTCTTTGAATCTTCTTTATCATGCTAAGAGGAGCAGGAAAAAGCAAAAAATTTCAGAATTGCACCTTGCAATGCGGAGAAATTACTGTTTGTGCATTTACAAAATTCATTGATTTTTGCCATTGAAAAACATCATGTTATTCATATACCAGAAATGTTTGAAGCTACTGACTGAATGAAAGGAGCTGACATCTCACTCTCTTTGAATCTTCTTTATCATGCTAAGAGGAGCAGGAAAAAGCAAAAAATTTCAGAATTGCACCTTGCAATGCGGAGAAATTACTGTTTGTGCATTTACAATATTCATTGATTTTTGCCATTGAAAAACGTCCAGAAATGATTGAAGCTACTGACTGAATGAAAGGAGCTGGCATCTCACTCTCTTTGAATCTTCTTTATCATGCTAAGAGGAGCAGGAAAAAGCAAAAAATTTCAGACTTGCACCTTGCAATGCGGAGAAATTACTGTTTGTGCATTTACAATATTCATTGATTTTTGCCATTGAAAAACATCATGTTATTCATATACCAGAAATGTTTGAAGCTACTGACTGAATGAAAGGAGCTGGCATCTCACTCTCTTTGAATCTTCTTTATCATGCTAAGAGGAGCAGGAAAAAGCAAAAAATTTCAGAATTGCACCTTGCAATGCGGAGAAATTACTGTTTGTGCATTTACAATATTCATTGATTTTTGCCATTGAAAAACGTCCAGAAATGATTGAAGCTACTGACTGAATGAAAGGAGCTGGCATCTCACTCTCTTTGAATCTTGTTTATCATGCTAAGAGGAGCAGGAAAAAGCAAAAAATTTCAGAATTGCACCTTGCAATGCGGAGAAATTACTGTTTGTGCATTTACAATATTCATTGATTTTTGCCATTGAAAAACGTCCAGAAATGATTGAAGCTACTGACTGAATGAAAGGAGCTGGCATCTCACTCTCTTTGAATCTTCTTTATCATGCTAAGAGGAGCAGGAAAAAGCAAAAAATTTCAGAATTGCACCTTGCAATGCGGAGAAATTACTGTTTGTGCATTTACAATATTCATTGATTTTTGCCATTGAAAAACATCATGTTATTCATATACCAGAAATGATTGAAGCTACTGACTGAATGAAAGGAGCTGGCATCTCACTCTCTTTGAATCTTCTTTATCATGCTAAGAGGAGCAGGAAAAAGCAAAAAATTTCAGAATTGCACCTTGCAATGCGGAGAAATTACTGTTTGTGCATTTACAATATTCATTGATTTTTGCCATTGAAAAACGTCCAGAAATGATTGAAGCTACTGACTGAATGAAAGGAACTGGCATCTCACTCTCTTTGAATCTTCTTTATCATGCTAAGAGGAGCAGGAAAAAGCAAAAAATTTCAGAATTGCACCTTGCAATGCGGAGAAATTACTGTTTGTGCATTTACAAAATTCATTGATTTTTGCCATTGAAAAACATCATGTTATTCATATACCAGAAATGTTTGAAGCTACTGACTGAATGAAAGGAGCTGACATCTCACTCTCTTTGAATCTTCTTTATCATGCTAAGAGGAGCAGGAAAAAGCAAAAAATTTCAGAATTGCACCTTGCAATGCGGAGAAATTACTGTTTGTGCATTTACAATATTCATTGATTTTTGCCATTGAAAAACGTCCAGAAATGATTGAAGCTACTGACTGAATGAAAGGAGCTGACATCTCACTCTCTTTGAATCTTCTTTATCATGCTAAGAGGAGCAGGAAAAAGCAAAAAATTTCAGAATTGCACCTTGCAATGCGGAGAAATTACTGTTTGTGCATTTACAATATTCATTGATTTTTGCCATTGAAAAACGTCCAGAAATGATTGAAGCTACTGACTGAATGAAAGGAGCTGGCATCTCACTCTCTTTGAATCTTCTTTATCATGCTAAGAGGAGCAGGAAAAAGCAAAAAATTTCAGAATTGCACCTTGCAATGCGGAGAAATTACTGTTTGTGCATTTACAATATTCATGGATTTTTGCCATTGAAAAACGTCCAGAAATGATTGAAGCTACTGACTGAATGAAAGGAGCTGGCATCTCACTCTCTTTGAATCTTGTTTATCATGCTAAGAGGAGCAGGAAAAAGCAAAAAATTTCAGAATTGCACCTTGCAATGCGGAGAAATTACTGTTTGTGCATTTACAATATTCATTGATTTTTGCCATTGAAAAACGTCCAGAAATGATTGAAGCTACTGACTGAATGAAAGGAGCTGGCATCTCACTCTCTTTGAATCTTCTTTATCATGCTAAGAGGAGCAGGAAAAAGCAAAAAAATTCAGAATTGCACCTTGCAATGCGGAGAAATTACTGTTTGTGCATTTACAATATTCATTGATTTTTGCCATTGAAAAACATCATGTTATTCATATACCAGAAATGATTGAAGCTACTGACTGAATGAAAGGAGCTGGCATCTCACTCTCTTTGAATCTTCTTTATCATGCTAAGAGGAGCAGGAAAAAGCAAAAAATTTCAGAATTGCACCTTGCAATGCGGAGAAATTACTGTTTGTGCATTTACAATATTCATTGATTTTTGCCATTGAAAAACGACCAGAAATGATTGAAGCTACTGACTGAATGAAAGGAACTGGCATCTCACTCTCTTTGAATCTTCTTTATCATGCTAAGAGGAGCAGGAAAAAGCAAAAAATTTCAGAATTGCACCTTGCAATGCGGAGAAATTACTGTTTGTGCATTTACAAAATTCATTGATTTTTGCCATTGAAAAACATCATGTTATTCATATACCAGAAATGTTTGAAGCTACTGACTGAATGAAAGGAGCTGACATCTCACTCTCTTTGAATCTTCTTTATCATGCTAAGAGGAGCAGGAAAAAGCAAAAAATTTCAGAATTGCACCTTGCAATGCGGAGAAATTACTGTTTGTGCATTTACAATATTCATTGATTTTTGCCATTGAAAAACGTCCAGAAATGATTGAAGCTACTGACTGAATGAAAGGAGCTGGCATCTCACTCTCTTTGAATCTTCTTTATCATGCTAAGAGGAGCAGGAAAAAGCAAAAAATTTCAGACTTGCACCTTGCAATGCGGAGAAATTACTGTTTGTGCATTTACAATATTCATTGATTTTTGCCATTGAAAAACATCATGTTATTCATATACCAGAAATGTTTGAAGCTACTGACTGAATGAAAGGAGCTGGCATCTCACTCTCTTTGAATCTTCTTTATCATGCTAAGAGGAGCAGGAAAAAGCAAAAAATTTCAGAATTGCACCTTGCAATGCGGAGAAATTACTGTTTGTGCATTTACAATATTCATTGATTTTTGCCATTGAAAAACGTCCAGAAATGATTGAAGCTACTGACTGAATGAAAGGAGCTGGCATCTCACTCTCTTTGAATCTTGTTTATCATGCTAAGAGGAGCAGGAAAAAGCAAAAAATTTCAGAATTGCACCTTGCAATGCGGAGAAATTACTGTTTGTGCATTTACAAAATTCATTGATTTTTGCCATTGAAAAACGTCCAGAAATGATTGAAGCTACTGACTGAATGAAAGGAGCTGGCATCTCACTCTCTTTGAATCTTCTTTATCATGCTAAGAGGAGCAGGAAAAAGCAAAAAATTTCAGAATTGCACCTTGCAATGCGGAGAAATTACTGTTTGTGCATTTACAATATTCATTGATTTTTGCCATTGAAAAACATCATGTTATTCATATACCAGAAATGATTGAAGCTACTGACTGAATGAAAGGAGCTGGCATCTCACTCTCTTTGAATCTTCTTTATCATGCTAAGAGGAGCAGGAAAAAGCAAAAAATTTCAGAATTGCACCTTGCAATGCGGAGAAATTACTGTTTGTGCATTTACAATATTCATTGATTTTTGCCATTGAAAAACGTCCAGAAATGATTGAAGCTACTGACTGAATGAAAGGAACTGGCATCTCACTCTCTTTGAATCTTCTTTATCATGCTAAGAGGAGCAGGAAAAAGCAAAAAATTTCAGAATTGCACCTTGCAATGCGGAGAAATTACTGTTTGTGCATTTACAAAATTCATTGATTTTTGCCATTGAAAAACATCATGTTATTCATATACCAGAAATGTTTGAAGCTACTGACTGAATGAAAGGAGCTGACATCTCACTCTCTTTGAATCTTCTTTATCATGCTAAGAGGAGCAGGAAAAAGCAAAAAATTTCAGAATTGCACCTTGCAATGCGGAGAAATTACTGTTTGTGCATTTACAATATTCATTGATTTTTGCCATTGAAAAACGTCCAGAAATGATTGAAGCTACTGACTGAATGAAAGGAGCTGACATCTCACTCTCTTTGAATCTTCTTTATCATGCTAAGAGGAGCAGGAAAAAGCAAAAAATTTCAGAATTGCACCTTGCAATGCGGAGAAATTACTGTTTGTGCATTTACAATATTCATTGATTTTTGCCATTGAAAAACGTCCAGAAATGATTGAAGCTACTGACTGAATGAAAGGAGCTGGCATCTCACTCTCTTTGAATCTTCTTTATCATGCTAAGAGGAGCAGGAAAAAGCAAAAAATTTCAGAATTGCACCTTGCAATGTGGAGAAATTACTGTTTGTGCATTTACAATATTCATTGATTTTTACCATTGAAAAACGTCCAGAAATGATTGAAGCTACTGACTGAATGAAAGTAGCTGGCATCTCACTCTCTTTGAATCTTCTTTATCATGCTAAGAGGAGCAGGAAAAAGCAAAAAATTTCAGACTTGCACCTTGCAATGCGGAGAAATTACTGTTTGTGCATTTACAATATTCATTGATTTTTGCCATTGAAAAACATCATGTTATTCATATACCAGAAATGTTTGAAGCTACTGACTGAATGAAAGGAGCTGGCATCTCACTCTCTTTGAATCTTCTTTATCATGCTAAGAGGAGCAGGAAAAAGCAAAAAATTTCAGAATTGCACCTTGCAATGCGGAGAAATTACTGTTTGTGCATTTACAATATTCATTGATTTTTGCCATTGAAAAACGTCCAGAAATGATTGAAGCTACTGACTGAATGAAAGGAGCTGGCATCTCACTCTCTTTGAATCTTCTTTATCATGCTAAGAGGAGCAGGAAAAAGCAAAAAATTTCAGAATTGCACCTTGCAATGCGGAGAAATTACTGTTTGTGCATTTACAATATTCATTGATTTTTGCCATTGAAAAACGTCCAGAAATGATTGAAGCTACTGACTGAATGAAAGGAGCAGGCATCTCACTCTCTTTGAATCTTCTTTATCATGCTAAGAGGAGCAGGAAAAAGCAAAAAATTTCAGAATTGCACCTTGCAATGCGGAGAAATTACTGTTTGTGCATTTACAATATTCATGGATTTTTGCCATTGAAAAACGTCCAGAAATGATTGAAGCTACTGACTGAATGAAAGGAGCTGGCATCTCACTCTCTTTGAATCTTGTTTATCATGCTAAGAGGAGCAGGAAAAAGCAAAAAATTTCAGAATTGCACCTTGCAATGCGGAGAAATTACTGTTTGTGCATTTACAATATTCATTGATTTTTGCCATTGAAAAACGTCCAGAAATGATTGAAGCTACTGACTGAATGAAAGGAGCTGGCATCTCACTCTCTTTGAATCTTCTTTATCATGCTAAGAGGAGCAGGAAAAAGCAAAAAATTTCAGAATTGCACCTTGCAATGCGGAGAAATTACTGTTTGTGCATTTACAATATTCATTGATTTTTGCCATTGAAAAACATCATGTTATTCATATACCAGAAATGTTTGAAGCTACTGACTGAATGAAAGGAGCTGGCATCTCACTCTCTTTGAATCTTCTTTATCATGCTAAGAGGAGCAGGAAAAAGCAAAAAATTTCAGAATTGCACCTTGCAATGCGGAGAAATTACTGTTTGTGCATTTACAATATTCATTGATTTTTGCCATTGAAAAACGTCCAGAAATGATTGAAGCTACTGACTGAATGAAAGGAGCTGGCATCTCACTCTCTTTGAATCTTGTTTATCATGCTAAGAGGAGCAGGAAAAAGCAAAAAATTTCAGAACTGCACCTTGCAATGCGGAGAAATTACTGTTTGTGCATTTACAATATTCATTGATTTTTGCCATTGAAAAACATCATGTTATTCATATACCAGAAATGATTGAAGCTACTGACTGAATGAAAGGAGCTGGCATCTCACTCTCTTTGAATCTTCTTTATCATGCTAAGAGGAGCAGGAAAAAGCAAAAAATTTCAGAATTGCACCTTGCAATGCGGAGAAATTACTGTTTGTGCATTTACAATATTCATTGATTTTTGCCATTGAAAAACGTCCAGAAATGATTGAAGCTACTGACTGAATGAAAGGAACTGGCATCTCACTCTCTTTGAATCTTCTTTATCATGCTAAGAGGAGCAGGAAAAAGCAAAAAATTTCAGAATTGCACCTTGCAATGCGGAGAAATTACTGTTTGTGCATTTACAAAATTCATTGATTTTTGCCATTGAAAAACATCATGTTATTCATATACCAGAAATGTTTGAAGCTACTGACTGAATGAAAGGAGCTGACATCTCACTCTCTTTGAATCTTCTTTATCATGCTAAGAGGAGCAGGAAAAAGCAAAAAATTTCAGAATTGCACCTTGCAATGCGGAGAAATTACTCTTTGTGCATTTACAATATTCATTGATTTTTGCCATTGAAAAACGTCCAGAAATGATTGAAGCTACTGACTGAATGAAAGGAGCTGGCATCTCACTCTCTTTGAATCTTCTTTATCATGCTAAGAGGAGCAGGAAAAAGCAAAAAATTTCAGAATTGCACCTTGCAATGCGGAGAAATTACTGTTTGTGCATTTACAATATTCATTGATTTTTGCCATTGAAAAACGTCCAGAAATGATTGAAGCTACTGACTGAATGAAAGGAGCTGGCATCTCACTCTCTTTGAATCTTCTTTATCATGCTAAGAGGAGCAGGAAAAAGCAAAAAATTTCAGAATTGCACCTTGCAATGCGGAGAAATTACTGTTTGTGCATTTACAATATTCATTGATTTTTGCCATTGAAAAACATCATGTTATTCATATACCAGAAATGATTGAAGCTACTGACTGAATGAAAGGAGCTGGCATCTCACTCTCTTTGAATGTTCTTTATCATGCTAAGAGGAGCAGGAAAAAGCAAAAAATTTCAGAATTGCACCTTGCAATGCGGAGAAATTACTGTTTGTGCATTTACAATATTCATTGATTTTTGCCATTGAAAAACGTCCAGAAATGATTGAAGCTACTGACTGAATGAAAGGAACTGGCATCTCACTCTCTTTGAATCTTCTTTATCATGCTAAGAGGAGCAGGAAAAAGCAAAAAATTTCAGAATTGCACCTTGCAATGCGGAGAAATTACTGTTTGTGCATTTACAAAATTCATTGATTTTTGCCATTGAAAAACATCATGTTATTCATATACCAGAAATGTTTGAAGCTACTGACTGAATGAAAGGAGCTGACATCTCACTCTCTTTGAATCTTCTTTATCATGCTAAGAGGAGCAGGAAAAAGCAAAAAATTTCAGAATTGCACCTTGCAATGCGGAGAAATTACTGTTTGTGCATTTACAATATTCATTGATTTTTGCCATTGAAAAACGTCCAGAAATGATTGAAGCTACTGACTGAATGAAAGGAGCTGGCATCTCACTCTCTTTGAATCTTCTTTATCATGCTAAGAGGAGCAGGAAAAAGCAAAAAATTTCAGAATTGCACCTTGCAATGCGGAGAAATTACTGTTTGTGCATTTACAATATTCATTGATTTTTGCCATTGAAAAACATCATGTTATTCATATACCAGAAATGATTGAAGCTACTGACTGAATGAAAGGAGCTGGCATCTCACTCTCTTTGAATCTTCTTTATCATGCTAAGAGGAGCAGGAAAAAGCAAAAAATTTCAGAATTGCACCTTGCAATGTGGAGAAATTACTGTTTGTGCATTTACAATATTCATTGATTTTTACCATTGAAAAACGTCCAGAAATGATTGAAGCTACTGACTGAATGAAAGTAGCTGGCATCTCACTCTCTTTGAATCTTCTTTATCATGCTAAGAGGAGCAGGAAAAAGCAAAAAATTTCAGACTTGCACCTTGCAATGCGGAGAAATTACTGTTTGTGCATTTACAATATTCATTGATTTTTGCCATTGAAAAACATCATGTTATTCATATACCAGAAATGTTTGAAGCTACTGACTGAATGAAAGGAGCTGGCATCTCACTCTCTTTGAATCTTCTTTATCATGCTAAGAGGAGCAGGAAAAAGCAAAATTTTCAGAATTGCACCTTGCAATGCGGAGAAATTACTGTTTGTGCATTTACAATATTCATGGATTTTTGCCATTGAAAAACGTCCAGAAATGATTGAAGCTACTGACTGAATGAAAGGAGCTGGCATCTCACTCTCTTTGAATCTTGTTTATCATGCTAAGAGGAGCAGGAAAAAGCAAAAAATTTCAGAATTGCACCTTGCAATGCGGAGAAATTACTGTTTGTGCATTTACAATATTCATTGATTTTTGCCATTGAAAAACTTCCAGAAATGATTGAAGCTACTGACTGAATGAAAGGAGCTGGCATCTCACTCTCTTTGAATCTTCTTTATCATGCTAAGAGGAGCAGGAAAAAGCAAAAAAATTCAGAATTGCACCTTGAAATGCGGAGAAATTACTGTTTGTGCATTTACAATATTCATTGATTTTTGCCATTGAAAAACATCATGTTATTCATATACCAGAAATGATTGAAGCTACTGACTGAATGAAAGGAGCTGGCATCTCACTCTCTTTGAATCTTCTTTATCATGCTAAGAGGAGCAGGAAAAAGCAAAAAATTTCAGAATTGCACCTTGCAATGCGGAGAAATTACTGTTTGTGCATTTACAATATTCATTGATTTTTGCCATTGAAAAACGACCAGAAATGATTGAAGCTACTGACTGAATGAAAGGAACTGGCATCTCACTCTCTTTGAATCTTCTTTATCATGCTAAGAGGAGCAGGAAAAAGCAAAAATTTTCAGAATTGCACCTTGCAATGCGGAGAAATTACTGTTTGTGCATTTACAAAATTCATTGATTTTTGCCATTGAAAAACATCATGTTATTCATATACCAGAAATGTTTGAAGCTACTGACTGAATGAAAGGAGCTGACATCTCACTCTCTTTGAATCTTCTTTATCATGCTAAGAGGAGCAGGAAAAAGCAAAAAATTTCAGAATTGCACCTTGCAATGCGGAGAAATTACTGTTTGTGCATTTACAATATTCATTGATTTTTGCCATTGAAAAACGTCCAGAAATGATTGAAGCTACTGACTGAATGAAAGGAGCTGGCATCTCACTCTCTTTGAATCTTCTTTATCATGCTAAGAGGAGCAGGAAAAAGCAAAAAATTTCAGAATTGCACCTTGCAATGCGGAGAAATTACTGTTTGTGCATTTACAATATTCATTGATTTTTGCCATTGAAAAACATCATGTTATTCATATACCAGAAATGTTTGAAGCTACTGACTGAATGAAAGGAGCTGGCATCTCACTCTCTTTGAATCTTCTTTATCATGCTAAGAGGAGCAGGAAAAAGCAAAAAATTTCAGAATTGCACCTTGCAATGCGGAGAAATTACTGTTTGTGCATTTACAATATTCATTGATTTTTGCCATTGAAAAACGTCCAGAAATGATTGAAGCTACTGACTGAATGAAAGGAGCTGGCATCTCACTCTCTTTGAATCTTCTTTATCATGCTAAGAGGAGCAGGAAAAAGCAAAAAATTTCAGAATTGCACCTTGCAATGCGGAGAAATTACTGTTTGTGCATTTACAATATTCATTGATTTTTGCCATTGAAAAACGTCCAGAAATGATTGAAGCTACTGACTGAATGAAAGGAGCTGGCATCTCACTCTCTTTGAGTCTTCTTTATCATGCTAAGAGGAGCAGGAAAAAGCAAAAAATTTCAGAATTGCAACTTGCAATGCGGAGAAATTACTGTTTGTGCATTTACAATATTCATTGATTTTTGCCATTGAAAAACATCATGTTATTCATATACCAGAAATGATTGAAGCTACTGACTGAATGAAAGGAGCTGGCATCTCACTCTCTTTGAATCTTCTTTATCATGCTAAGAGGAGCAGGAAAAAGCAAAAAATTTCAGAATTGCACCTTGCAATGCGGAGAAATTACTGTTTGTGCATTTACAATATTCATTGATTTTTGCCATTGAAAAACGTCCAGAAATGATTGAAGCTACTGACTGAATGAAAGGAGCTGGCATCTCACTCTCTTTGAATCTTCTTTATCATGCTAAGAGGAGCAGGAAAAAGCAAAAAATTTCAGAATTGCACCTTGCAATGCGGAGAAATTACTGTTTGTGCTTTTACAATATTCATTGATTTTTGCCATTGAAAAACATCATATTATTCATATACCAGAAATGTTTGAAGCTACTGACTGAATGAAAGGAGCTGGCATCTCACTCTCTTTGAATCTTCTTTATCATGCTAAGAGGAGCAGGAAAAAGCAAAAAATTTCAGAATTGCACCTTGCAATGCGGAGAAATTACTGTTTGTGCATTTACAATATTCATTGATTTTTGCCATTGAAAAACGTCCAGAAATGATTGAAGCTACTGACTGAATGAAAGGAGCTGGCATCTCACTCTCTTTGAATCTTCTTTATCATGCTAAGAGGAGCAGGAAAAAGCAAAAAATTTCAGAATTGCACCTTGCAATGCGGAGAAATTACTGTTTGTGCATTTACAATATTCATTGATTTTTGCCATTGAAAAACGTCCAGAAATGATTGAAGCTACTGACTGAATGAAAGGAGCTGGCATCTCACTCTCTTTGAATCTTCTTTATCATGCTAAGAGGAGCAGGAAAAAGCAAAAAATGTCAGAATTGCACCTTGCAATGCGGAGAAATTACTGTTTGTGCATTTACAATATTCATTGATTTTTGCCATTGAAAAACATCATGTTATTCATATACCATAAATGATTGAAGCTACTGACTGAATGAAAGGAGCTGGCATCTTACTCTCTTTGAATCTTCTTTGTCATGCTAAGAGGAGCAGGAAAAAGCAAAAAATTTCAGAATTGCACCTTGCAATGCGGAGAAATTACTGTTTGTGCATTTACAATATTCATTGATTTTTGCCATTGAAAAACGTCCAGAAATGATTGAAGCTACTGACTGAATGAAAGGAGCTGGCATCTCACTCTCTTTGAATCTTCTTTATCATGCTAAGAGGAGCAGGAAAAAGCAAAAAATTTCAGAATTGCACCTTGCAATGCGGAGAAATTACTGTTTGTGCATTTACAATATTCATTGATTTTTGCCATTGAAAAACGTCCAGAAATGATTGAAGCTACTGACTGAATGAAAGGAGCTGGCATCTCACTCTCTTTGAATCTTCTTTATCATGCTAAGAGGAGCAGGAAAAAGCAAAAAATTTCAGAATTGCACCTTGCAATGTGGAGAAATTACTGTTTGTGCATTTACAATATTCATTGATTTTTACCATTGAAAAACGTCCAGAAATGATTGAAGCTACTGACTGAATGAAAGTAGCTGGCATCTCACTCTCTTTGAATCTTCTTTATCATGCTAAGAGGAGCAGGAAAAAGCAAAAAATTTCAGACTTGCACCTTGCAATGCGGAGAAATTACTGTTTGTGCATTTACAATATTCATTGATTTTTGCCATTGAAAAACATCATGTTATTCATATACCAGAAATGTTTGAAGCTACTGACTGAATGAAAGGAGCTGGCATCTCACTCTCTTTGAATCTTCTTTATCATGCTAAGAGGAGCAGGAAAAAGCAAAATTTTCAGAATTGCACCTTGCAATGCGGAGAAATTACTGTTTGTGCATTTACAATATTCATGGATTTTTGCCATTGAAAAACGTCCAGAAATGATTGAAGCTACTGACTGAATGAAAGGAGCTGGCATCTCACTCTCTTTGAATCTTGTTTATCATGCTAAGAGGAGCAGGAAAAAGCAAAAAATTTCAGAATTGCACCTTGCAATGCGGAGAAATTACTGTTTGTGCATTTACAATATTCATTGATTTTTGCCATTGAAAAACTTCCAGAAATGATTGAAGCTACTGACTGAATGAAAGGAGCTGGCATCTCACTCTCTTTGAATCTTCTTTATCATGCTAAGAGGAGCAGGAAAAAGCAAAAAAATTCAGAATTGCACCTTGAAATGCGGAGAAATTACTGTTTGTGCATTTACAATATTCATTGATTTTTGCCATTGAAAAACATCATGTTATTCATATACCAGAAATGATTGAAGCTACTGACTGAATGAAAGGAGCTGGCATCTCACTCTCTTTGAATCTTCTTTATCATGCTAAGAGGAGCAGGAAAAAGCAAAAAATTTCAGAATTGCACCTTGCAATGCGGAGAAATTACTGTTTGTGCATTTACAATATTCATTGATTTTTGCCATTGAAAAACGACCAGAAATGATTGAAGCTACTGACTGAATGAAAGGAACTGGCATCTCACTCTCTTTGAATCTTCTTTATCATGCTAAGAGGAGCAGGAAAAAGCAAAAATTTTCAGAATTGCACCTTGCAATGCGGAGAAATTACTGTTTGTGCATTTACAAAATTCATTGATTTTTGCCATTGAAAAACATCATGTTATTCATATACCAGAAATGTTTGAAGCTACTGACTGAATGAAAGGAGCTGACATCTCACTCTCTTTGAATCTTCTTTATCATGCTAAGAGGAGCAGGAAAAAGCAAAAAATTTCAGAATTGCACCTTGCAATGCGGAGAAATTACTGTTTGTGCATTTACAATATTCATTGATTTTTGCCATTGAAAAACGTCCAGAAATGATTGAAGCTACTGACTGAATGAAAGGAGCTGGCATCTCACTCTCTTTGAATCTTCTTTATCATGCTAAGAGGAGCAGGAAAAAGCAAAAAATTTCAGAATTGCACCTTGCAATGCGGAGAAATTACTGTTTGTGCATTTACAATATTCATTGATTTTTGCCATTGAAAAACATCATGTTATTCATATACCAGAAATGTTTGAAGCTACTGACTGAATGAAAGGAGCTGGCATCTCACTCTCTTTGAATCTTCTTTATCATGCTAAGAGGAGCAGGAAAAAGCAAAAAATTTCAGAATTGCACCTTGCAATGCGGAGAAATTACTGTTTGTGCATTTACAATATTCATTGATTTTTGCCATTGAAAAACGTCCAGAAATGATTGAAGCTACTGACTGAATGAAAGGAGCTGGCATCTCACTCTCTTTGAATCTTCTTTATCATGCTAAGAGGAGCAGGAAAAAGCAAAAAATTTCAGAATTGCACCTTGCAATGCGGAGAAATTACTGTTTGTGCATTTACAATATTCATTGATTTTTGCCATTGAAAAACGTCCAGAAATGATTGAAGCTACTGACTGAATGAAAGGAGCTGGCATCTCACTCTCTTTGAGTCTTCTTTATCATGCTAAGAGGAGCAGGAAAAAGCAAAAAATTTCAGAATTGCAACTTGCAATGCGGAGAAATTACTGTTTGTGCATTTACAATATTCATTGATTTTTGCCATTGAAAAACATCATGTTATTCATATACCAGAAATGATTGAAGCTACTGACTGAATGAAAGGAGCTGGCATCTCACTCTCTTTGAATCTTCTTTATCATGCTAAGAGGAGCAGGAAAAAGCAAAAAATTTCAGAATTGCACCTTGCAATGCGGAGAAATTACTGTTTGTGCATTTACAATATTCATTGATTTTTGCCATTGAAAAACGTCCAGAAATGATTGAAGCTACTGACTGAATGAAAGGAGCTGGCATCTCACTCTCTTTGAATCTTCTTTATCATGCTAAGAGGAGCAGGAAAAAGCAAAAAATTTCAGAATTGCACCTTGCAATGCGGAGAAATTACTGTTTGTGCTTTTACAATATTCATTGATTTTTGCCATTGAAAAACATCATATTATTCATATACCAGAAATGTTTGAAGCTACTGACTGAATGAAAGGAGCTGGCATCTCACTCTCTTTGAATCTTCTTTATCATGCTAAGAGGAGCAGGAAAAAGCAAAAAATTTCAGAATTGCACCTTGCAATGCGGAGAAATTACTGTTTGTGCATTTACAATATTCATTGATTTTTGCCATTGAAAAACGTCCAGAAATGATTGAAGCTACTGACTGAATGAAAGGAGCTGGCATCTCACTCTCTTTGAATCTTCTTTATCATGCTAAGAGGAGCAGGAAAAAGCAAAAAATTTCAGAATTGCACCTTGCAATGCGGAGAAATTACTGTTTGTGCATTTACAATATTCATTGATTTTTGCCATTGAAAAACGTCCAGAAATGATTGAAGCTACTGACTGAATGAAAGGAGCTGGCATCTCACTCTCTTTGAATCTTCTTTATCATGCTAAGAGGAGCAGGAAAAAGCAAAAAATGTCAGAATTGCACCTTGCAATGCGGAGAAATTACTGTTTGTGCATTTACAATATTCATTGATTTTTGCCATTGAAAAACATCATGTTATTCATATACCATAAATGATTGAAGCTACTGACTGAATGAAAGGAGCTGGCATCTTACTCTCTTTGAATCTTCTTTGTCATGCTAAGAGGAGCAGGAAAAAGCAAAAAATTTCAGAATTGCACCTTGCAATGCGGAGAAATTACTGTTTGTGCATTTACAATATTCATTGATTTTTGCCATTGAAAAACGTCCAGAAATGATTGAAGCTACTGACTGAATGAAAGGAGCTGGCATCTCACTCTCTTTGAATCTTCTTTATCATGCTAAGAGGAGCAGGAAAAAGCAAAAAATTTCAGAATTGCACCTTGCAATGCGGAGAAATTACTGTTTGTGCATTTACAATATTCATTGATTTTTGCCATTGAAAAACGTCCAGAAATGATTGAAGCTACTGACTGAATGAAAGGAGCTGGCATCTCACTCTCTTTGAATCTTCTTTATCATGCTAAGAGGAGCAGGAAAAAGCAAAAAATTTCAGAATTGCACCTTGCAATGCGGAGAAATTACTGTTTGTGCATTTACAATATTCATTGATTTTTGCCATTGAAAAACATCATGTTATTCATATACCAGAAATGTTTGTAGCTACTGACTGAATGAAAGGAGCTGGCATCTCACTCTCTTTGAATCTTCTTTATCATGCTAAGAGGAGCAGGAAAAAGCAAAAAATTTCAGAATTGCACCTTGCAATGCGGAGAAATTACTGTTTGTGCATTTACAATATTCATTGATTTTTGCCATTGAAAAACGTCCAGAAATGATTGAAGCTACTGACTGAATGAAAGGAGCTGGCATCTCACTCTCTTTGAATCTTCTTTATCATGCTAAGAGGAGCAGGAAAAAGCAAAAAATTTCAGAATTGCACCTTGCAATGCGGAGAAATTACTCTTTGTGCATTTACAATATTCACTGATTTTTGCCATTGAAAAACGTCCAGAAATGATTGAAGCTACTGACTGAATGAAAGGAGCTGGCATCTCACTCTCTTTGAATCTTCTTTATCATGCTAAGAGGAGCAGGAAAAAGCAAAAAATTTCAGAATTGCACCTTGCAATGCGGAGAAATTACTCTTTGTGCATTTACAATATTCATTGATTTTTGCCATTGAAAAACATCATGTTATTCATATACCAGAAATGTTTGAAGCTACTGACTGAATGAAAGGAGCTGGCATCTCACTCTCTTTGAATCTTCTTTATCATGCTAAGAGGAGCAGGAAAAAGCAAAAAATTTCAGAATTGCACCTTGCAATGCGGAGAAATTACTGTTTGTGCATTTACAATATTCATTGATTTTTGCCATTGAAAAACGTCCAGAAATGATTGAAGCTACTGACTGAATGAAAGGAGCTGGCATCTCACTCTCTTTGAATCTTCTTTATCATGCTAAGAGGAGCAGGAAAAAGCAAAAAATTTCAGAATTGCACCTTGCAATGCGGAGAAATTACTGTTTGTGCATTTACAATATTCATTGATTTTTGCCATTGAAAAACATCATGTTATTCATATACCAGAAATGTTTGTAGCTACTGACTGAATGAAAGGAGCTGGCATCTCACTCTCTTTGAATCTTCTTTATCATGCTAAGAGGAGCAGGAAAAAGCAAAAAATTTCAGAATTGCACCTTGCAATGCGGAGAAATTACTGTTTGTGCATTTACAATATTCATTGATTTTTGCCATTGAAAAACGTCCAGAAATGATTGAAGCTACTGACTGAATGAAAGGAGCTGGCATCTCACTCTCTTTGAATCTTCTTTATCATGCTAAGAGGAGCAGGAAAAAGCAAAAAATTTCAGAATTGCACCTTGCAATGCGGAGAAATTACTGTTTGTGCATTTACAATATTCATTGATTTTTGCCATTGAAAAACGTCCAGAAATGATTGAAGCTACTGACTGAATGAAAGGAGCTGGCATCTCACTCTCTTTGAGTCTTCTTTATCATGCTAAGAGGAGCAGGAAAAAGCAAAAAATTTCAGAATTGCAACTTGCAATGCGGAGAAATTACTGTTTGTGCATTTACAATATTCATTGATTTTTGCCATTGAAAAACATCATGTTATTCATATACCAGAAATGATTGAAGCTACTGACTGAATGAAAGGAGCTGGCATCTCACTCTCTTTGAATCTTCTTTATCATGCTAAGAGGAGCAGGAAAAAGCAAAAAATTTCAGAATTGCACCTTGCAATGCGGAGAAATTACTGTTTGTGCATTTACAATATTCATTGATTTTTGCCATTGAAAAACGTCCAGAAATGATTGAAGCTACTGACTGAATGAAAGGAGCTGGCATCTCACTCTCTTTGAATCTTCTTTATCATGCTAAGAGGAGCAGGAAAAAGCAAAAAATTTCAGAATTGCACCTTGCAATGCGGAGAAATTACTGTTTGTGCTTTTACAATATTCATTGATTTTTGCCATTGAAAAACATCATATTATTCATATACCAGAAATGTTTGAAGCTACTGACTGAATGAAAGGAGCTGGCATCTCACTCTCTTTGAATCTTCTTTATCATGCTAAGAGGAGCAGGAAAAAGCAAAAAATTTCAGAATTGCACCTTGCAATGCGGAGAAATTACTGTTTGTGCATTTACAATATTCATTGATTTTTGCCATTGAAAAACGTCCAGAAATGATTGAAGCTACTGACTGAATGAAAGGAGCTGGCATCTCACTCTCTTTGAATCTTCTTTATCATGCTAAGAGGAGCAGGAAAAAGCAAAAAATTTCAGAATTGCACCTTGCAATGCGGAGAAATTACTGTTTGTGCATTTACAATATTCATTGATTTTTGCCATTGAAAAACGTCCAGAAATGATTGAAGCTACTGACTGAATGAAAGGAGCTGGCATCTCACTCTCTTTGAATCTTCTTTATCATGCTAAGAGGAGCAGGAAAAAGCAAAAAATGTCAGAATTGCACCTTGCAATGCGGAGAAATTACTGTTTGTGCATTTACAATATTCATTGATTTTTGCCATTGAAAAACATCATGTTATTCATATACCATAAATGATTGAAGCTACTGACTGAATGAAAGGAGCTGGCATCTTACTCTCTTTGAATCTTCTTTGTCATGCTAAGAGGAGCAGGAAAAAGCAAAAAATTTCAGAATTGCACCTTGCAATGCGGAGAAATTACTGTTTGTGCATTTACAATATTCATTGATTTTTGCCATTGAAAAACGTCCAGAAATGATTGAAGCTACTGACTGAATGAAAGGAGCTGGCATCTCACTCTCTTTGAATCTTCTTTATCATGCTAAGAGGAGCAGGAAAAAGCAAAAAATTTCAGAATTGCACCTTGCAATGCGGAGAAATTACTGTTTGTGCATTTACAATATTCATTGATTTTTGCCATTGAAAAACGTCCAGAAATGATTGAAGCTACTGACTGAATGAAAGGAGCTGGCATCTCACTCTCTTTGAATCTTCTTTATCATGCTAAGAGGAGCAGGAAAAAGCAAAAAATTTCAGAATTGCACCTTGCAATGCGGAGAAATTACTGTTTGTGCATTTACAATATTCATTGATTTTTGCCATTGAAAAACATCATGTTATTCATATACCAGAAATGTTTGTAGCTACTGACTGAATGAAAGGAGCTGGCATCTCACTCTCTTTGAATCTTCTTTATCATGCTAAGAGGAGCAGGAAAAAGCAAAAAATTTCAGAATTGCACCTTGCAATGCGGAGAAATTACTGTTTGTGCATTTACAATATTCATTGATTTTTGCCATTGAAAAACGTCCAGAAATGATTGAAGCTACTGACTGAATGAAAGGAGCTGGCATCTCACTCTCTTTGAATCTTCTTTATCATGCTAAGAGGAGCAGGAAAAAGCAAAAAATTTCAGAATTGCACCTTGCAATGCGGAGAAATTACTCTTTGTGCATTTACAATATTCACTGATTTTTGCCATTGAAAAACGTCCAGAAATGATTGAAGCTACTGACTGAATGAAAGGAGCTGGCATCTCACTCTCTTTGAATCTTCTTTATCATGCTAAGAGGAGCAGGAAAAAGCAAAAAATTTCAGAATTGCACCTTGCAATGCGGAGAAATTACTCTTTGTGCATTTACAATATTCATTGATTTTTGCCATTGAAAAACATCATGTTATTCATATACCAGAAATGTTTGAAGCTACTGACTGAATGAAAGGAGCTGGCATCTCACTCTCTTTGAATCTTCTTTATCATGCTAAGAGGAGCAGGAAAAAGCAAAAAATTTCAGAATTGCACCTTGCAATGCGGAGAAATTACTGTTTGTGCATTTACAATATTCATTGATTTTTGCCATTGAAAAACGTCCAGAAATGATTGAAGCTACTGACTGAATGAAAGGAGCTGGCATCTCACTCTCTTTGAATCTTCTTTATCATGCTAAGAGGAGCAGGAAAAAGCAAAAAATTTCAGAATTGCACCTTGCAATGCGGAGAAATTACTGTTTGTGCATTTACAATATTCATTGATTTTTGCCATTGAAAAACATCATGTTATTCATATACCAGAAATGTTTGTAGCTACTGACTGAATGAAAGGAGCTGGCATCTCACTCTCTTTGAATCTTCTTTATCATGCTAAGAGGAGCAGGAAAAAGCAAAAAATTTCAGAATTGCACCTTGCAATGCGGAGAAATTACTGTTTGTGCATTTACAATATTCATTGATTTTTGCCATTGAAAAACGTCCAGAAATGATTGAAGCTACTGACTGAATGAAAGGAGCTGGCATCTCACTCTCTTTGAATCTTCTTTATCATGCTAAGAGGAGCAGGAAAAAGCAAAAATTTCAGACTTGCACCTTGCAATGCGGAGAAATTACTGTTTGTGCATTTACAATATTCATTGATTTTTGCCATTGAAAAACATCATGTTATTCATATACCAGAAATGTTTGAAGCTACTGACTGAATGAAAGGAGCTTGCATCTCACTCTCTTTGAATCTTCTTTATCATGCTAAGAGGAGCAGGAAAAAGCAAAAAATTTCAGAATTGCACCTTGCAATGCGGAGAAATTACTGTTTGTGCATTTACAATATTCATTGATTTTTGCCATTGAAAAACGTCCAGAAATGATTGAAGCTACTGACTGAATGAAAGGAGCTGGCATCTCACTCTCTTTGAATCTTCTTTATCATGCTAAGAGGAGCAGGAAAAAGCAAAAAATTTCAGAATTGCACCTTGCAATGCGGAGAAATTACTGTTTGTGAATTTACAATATTCATTGATTTTTGCCATTGAAAAACGTCCAGAAATGATTGAAGCTACTGACTGAATGAAAGGAGCTGGCATCTCACTCTCTTTGAATCT
>NW_027371086.1:20000-30820 GCF_046119375.1 Phyllobates terribilis | reverse complement strand
AGCCGCGTCCCAGCTGGCCAGGCGGGACGACACCACCACCAGCAGCCGCATCCCAGCTGGCCAGGCGGGACAACATCACCACCAGCAGCCGCATCCCAGCTGGCCAATGGGGACATCACCAGCAGCCGCGTCCCAGCTGGTCAGGTGGGACGACACCTCCACCAGCAGCCGCGTCCCAGCTGGCCAGGGGGGGCGACACCACCACCAGCAGCCGCGTCCCAGCTGGCTAGGGGACGACACCACCACCAGCAGCCGCGTCCCAGCTCGCCAGGGGGGAGACACCACCACCAGCAGCCAAGTCCCAGCTGGTCAGGGGGGACGACACCACCACCAGCAGCCGAGTCCCAGCTGGCCAGGGGGGACGACACCACCACCAGGAGCCGCGTCCCAGCTGGCCAGGGGGTAGACGGCCTCTGCTGGCTCACGCCATACACATACACACATATACATATATACTCAAACCAAGTTAGAAGAGGATAGCAGGGTTGCGTTATCATGGAGGCTGGAGAGCCGCGTCTCCACAATGATTCGTTATCTAACTGAAGAAAAAAAAAAAGGGAAATTAATTTGACATAATATAAATATATAATGATACAATATATACATATAAGACCACCAGGAGCCGGGTCCCAGCTGGCCAGGGGGGACACCACCACCAGCAGCCGCGTCCTAGCTGGCCAGGGGGGACGACACCACCACCAGCAGCCGCGTCCCAGCTGGCCAGGGGGGACGACACCACCACCAGCAGCCGCGTCCCCGCTGGCCAGGGGGGACGACACCACCACCAGCAGCCGCGTCCCAGCTGGCCAGGGGGGACACCACCACCACCAGCAGCCGCGTCCCAGCTGGCCAGGGGGGACACCACCACCAGCAGTCGCGTCCCAGCTGGCCAGGGGGGACACCACCACCAGCAGTCGCGTCCCAGCTGGCCAGGGGGGATACCACCACCAGCAGCCGCGTCCTAGCTGGCCAGGGGGGACGACACCACCACCAGCAGCCGCGTCCCAGCGGGCCAGGGGGGACGACACCACCACCAGCAGCCGCGTCCCAGCCGGCCAGGTGGGAGACGGCCTCTGCTGGCTCACGCCATACACATACACACATATACATATATACTCAAACCAAGGAAGAAGAGGGTAGCCGGGTTGCATTATACTACTTAACCGGAATTACTCAAAATGAAGGGACTTTGTCGTTTTTTTAGACCCTGGTCACTCCCACTGTCAGAGGTGCGGGCATCCAGGTGTCCGGAATAGGGGGTGCGGGCATCCAGGTGTCCGGAGTGGGGTCAATAAACTTTGGGTACATCCGGTTAACATCTGTACCATGTTCGGCTAAGTAACGGGATTAGGGTCAATAAACTTTGGGTACATCCGGTTAACATCTGCACCATGTTCTGGTAAGTAACGGGATTAGGGTGAATAAACTTTGGGTACATCCGGTTAACATCTGCACCATGTTCTGGTAAGTAACGGGATTAGGGTGAATAAACTTTGGGTACATCCGGTTAACATCTGTACTATGTTCTGCTAAGTAACCGGATTTACTCAAAATGAAGGGACTTTGCCATTTTTTAGACCCTGGGTCACTCCCACTGTCAGAGGTGCGGGCATTCAGGTGTCTGTACCCGCTGGCCAGGGGGGGCGACACCACCACCAGCAGCCGCGTCCCAGCTGGCCAGGCGGGACGATACCACCAACAGCCGCGTCCCAACGGGCCAGGGGGGACACTACCACCAGCAGCCGCATCCCAGCTGGCCAGGGGGGACACCACCACCAGCAGCCGCGTCCCAGCAGGACAGCGGGGACGACACCACCACCAGCAGCCGCGTCCCAGCTGGCCAGAGGGGACGACACCACCACCCGCGTCCCAGCTGGCCAGGCGGGACGACACCACCACCAGCAGCCGCGTCCCAGCTGGACAGGCGGGACGACACCACCACCAGCAGCCGCGTCCCAGCTGGCCAGAGGGGACGACACCACCACACGCGTCCCAGCTGGCCAGGCGGGACGACACCACCACCAGCAGCCGCGTCCCAGCTGGACAGGGAGGGGGGGGGGGGGGGGGGGACACCACCACCAGATGTCGCGTCCCAGCTGGCCGGGGGGGGGGGGACGGACACCACCACCACCAGCAGCCGCGTCCCAGCGGGCCAGGGAGGACGACACCACCACCAGCAGCCGCGTCCCAGCCGGCCAGGTGGGAGACGGTCTCTGCTGGCTCACGCCATACACATACACACATATACATATATACTCAAACCAAGGAAGAAGAGGGTAGCCGGGTTGCGTTATACTACTTAACCGGAATTACTCAAAATGAAGGGACTTTGTCGTTTTTTAGACCCTGGGTCACTCCCACTGTCAGAGGTGCGGGCATCCAGGTGTCCGGAATAGGGGGTGCGGGCATCCAGGTGTCCGGAGTGGGGTCAATAAACTTTGGGTACATCCGGTTAACATCTGTACCATGTTCGGCTAAGTAACGGGATTAGGGTGAATAAACTTTGGGTACATCCGGTTAACATCTGTACCATGTTCTGCTAAGTAACGGGATTAGGGTCAATAAACTTTGGGTACATCCGGTTAACATCTGTACTATGTTCTGCTAAGTAACGGGATTAGGGTGAATAAACTTTGGGTACATCCGGTTAACATCTGCACCATGTTCTGGTAAGTAACGGGATTAGGGTGAATAAACTTTGGGTACATCCGGTTAACATCTGTACTATGTTCTGCTAAGTAACCGGATTTACTTAAAATGAAGGGACTTTGCCATTTTTTAGACCCTGGGTCACTCCCACTGTCAGAGGTGCGGGCATTCAGGTGTCTGTACCCGCTGGCCAGGGGGGGCGACACCACCACCAGCAGCCGTGTCCCAGCTGACCAGGCGGGACGACACCACCAGCAGCCGCGTCCCAACGGGCCAGGGGGGACACTACCACCAGCAGCCGCATCCCAGCTGGCCAGGGGGGACACCACCACCAGCAGCCGCGTCCCAGCTGGCCAGGGGGGACGACACCACCACCAGCAGCCGCGTCCCAGCTGGCCAGGGGGGACGACACCACCACCAGCAGCCGCGTCCCAGCAGGACAGCGGGGACGACACCATCACCAGCAGCCGCGTCCCAGCTGGCCAGGCGGGACGACACCACCACCAGCAGCCGCATCCCAGCTGGCCAGGCGGGACAACATCACCACCAGCAGCCGCATCCCAGCTGGCCAATGGGGACATCACCAGCAGCCGCGTCCCAGCTGGTCAGGTGGGACGACACCTCCACCAGCAGCCGCGTCCCAGCTGGCCAGGGGGGGCGACACCACCACCAGCAGCCGCGTCCCAGCTGGCTAGGGGACGACACCACCACCAGCAGCCGCGTCCCAGCTCGCCAGGGGGGAGACACCACCACCAGCAGCCAAGTCCCAGCTGGTCAGGGGGGACGACACCACCACCAGCAGCCGAGTCCCAGCTGGCCAGGGGGGACGACACCACCACCAGGAGCCGCGTCCCAGCTGGCCAGGGGGTAGACGGCCTCTGCTGGCTCACGCCATACACATACACACATATACATATATACTCAAACCAAGATAGAAGAGGATAGCAGGGTTGCGTTATCATGGAGGCTGGAGAGCCGCGTCTCCACAATGATTCGTTATCTAACTGAAGAAAAAAAAAAAAGGGAAATTAATTTGACATAATATAAATATATAATGATACAATATATACATATAAGACCACCAGGAGCCGGGTCCCAGCTGGCCAGGGGGGACACCACCACCAGCAGCCGCGTCCTAGCTGGCCAGGGGGGACGACACCACCACCAGCAGCCGCGTCCCAGCTGGCCAGGGGGGACGACACCACCACCAGCAGCCGCGTCCCCGCTGGCCAGGGGGGACGACACCACCACCAGCAGCCGCGTCCCAGCTGGCCAGGGGGGACACCACCACCACCAGCAGCCGCGTCCCAGCTGGCCAGGGGGGACACCACCACCAGCAGTCGCGTCCCAGCTGGCCAGGGGGGACACCACCACCAGCAGTCGCGTCCCAGCTGGCCAGGGGGGATACCACCACCAGCAGCCGCGTCCTAGCTGGCCAGGGGGGACGACACCACCACCAGCAGCCGCGTCCCAGCGGCCCAGGGGAGACACCACCACCAGCAGCCGCGTCCCAGCTGGCCAGGGGGGACACCACCACCAGCAGCCGCGTCCCAGCTGGCCAGGAGGGACACCACCACCAGCAGTCGCGTCCCAGCTGGCCAGGGGGGACACCACCACCAGCAGCCGCGTCCCAGCTGGCCAGGGGGGACAACACCACCACCAGCAGCCGCGTCCCAGCGGGCCAGGGGGGACGACACCACCACTAGCAGCCGCGTCCCAGCCGGCCAGGTGGGAGACGGCCTCTGCTGGCTCACGCCATACACATACACACATATACATATATACTCAAACCAAGGAAGAAGAGGGTAGCCGGGTTGCATTATACTACTTAACCGGAATTACTCAAAATGAAGGGACTTTGTCGTTTTTTTAGACCCTGGTCACTCCCACTGTCAGAGGTGCGGGCATCCAGGTGTCCGGAATAGGGGGTGCGGGCATCCAGGTGTCCGGAGTGGGGTCAATAAACTTTGGGTACATCCGGTTAACATCTGTACCATGTTCGGCTAAGTAATGGGATTAGGGTCAATAAACTTTGGGTACATCCGGTTAACATCTGCACCATGTTCTGGTAAGTAACGGGATTAGGGTGAATAAACTTTGGGTACATCCGGTTAACATCTGTACTATGTTCTGCTAAGTAACCGGATTTACTCAAAATGAAGGGACTTTGCCATTTTTTAGACCCTGGGTCACTCCCACTGTCAGAGGTGCGGGCATTCAGGTGTCTGTACCCGCTGGCCAGGGGGGGCGACACCACCACCAGCAGCCGCGTCCCAGCTGGCCAGGCGGGACGATACCACCAACAGCCGCGTCCCAACGGGCCAGGGGGGACACTACCACCAGCAGCCGCATCCCAGCTGGCCAGGGGGGACACCACCACCAGCAGCCGCGTCCCAGCAGGACAGCGGGGACGACACCACCACCAGCAGCCGCGTCCCAGCTGGCCAGGGGGGACACCACCACCAGCAGCCGCGTCCCAGCAGGACAGCGGGGACGACACCACCACCAGCAGCCGCGTCCCAGCTGGCCAGAGGGGACGACACCACCACCCGCGTCCCAGCTGGCCAGGCGGGACGACACCACCACCAGCAGCCGCGTCCCAGCTGGACAGGCGGGACGACACCACCACCAGCAGCCGCGTCCCAGCTGGCCAGAGGGGACGACACCACCACACGCGTCCCAGCTGGCCAGGCGGGACGACACCACCACCAGCAGCCGCGTCCCAGCTGGACAGGGAGGGGGGGGGGGGGGGACACCACCACCAGATGTCGCGTCCCAGCTGGCCGGGGGGGGGGGGGGACGGACACCACCACCACCAGCAGCCGCGTCCCAGCGGGCCAGGGAGGACGACACCACCACCAGCAGCCGCGTCCCAGCCGGCCAGGTGGGAGACGGTCTCTGCTGGCTCACGCCATACACATACACACATATACATATATACTCAAACCAAGGAAGAAGAGGGTAGCCGGGTTGCGTTATACTACTTAACCGGAATTACTCAAAATGAAGGGACTTTGTCGTTTTTTAGACCCTGGGTCACTCCCACTGTCAGAGGTGCGGGCATCCAGGTGTCCGGAATAGGGGGTGCGGGCATCCAGGTGTCCGGAGTGGGGTCAATAAACTTTGGGTACATCCGGTTAACATCTGTACCATGTTCGGCTAAGTAACGGGATTAGGGTGAATAAACTTTGGGTACATCCGGTTAACATCTGTACCATGTTCTGCTAAGTAACGGGATTAGGGTCAATAAACTTTGGGTACATCCGGTTAACATCTGTACTATGTTCTGCTAAGTAACGGGATTAGGGTGAATAAACTTTGGGTACATCCGGTTAACATCTGCACCATGTTCTGGTAAGTAACGGGATTAGGGTGAATAAACTTTGGGTACATCCGGTTAACATCTGTACTATGTTCTGCTAAGTAACCGGATTTACTTAAAATGAAGGGACTTTGCCATTTTTTAGACCCTGGGTCACTCCCACTGTCAGAGGTGCGGGCATTCAGGTGTCTGTACCCGCTGGCCAGGGGGGGCGACACCACCACCAGCAGCCGTGTCCCAGCTGACCAGGCGGGACGACACCACCAGCAGCCGCGTCCCAACGGGCCAGGGGGGACACTACCACCAGCAGCCGCATCCCAGCTGGCCAGGGGGGACACCACCACCAGCAGCCGCGTCCCAGCTGGCCAGGGGGGACGACACCACCACCAGCAGCCGCGTCCCAGCTGGCCAGGGGGGACGACACCACCACCAGCAGCCGCGTCCCAGCAGGACAGCGGGGACGACACCACCACCAGCAGCCGCGTCCCAGCTGGCCAGGCGGGACGACACCACCACCAGCAGCCGCATCCCAGCTGGCCAGGCGGGACAACATCACCACCACAGCCGCATCCCAGCTGGCCAATGGGGACATCACCAGCAGCCGCGTCCCAGCTGGTCAGGTGGGACGACACCTCCACCAGCAGCCGCGTCCCAGCTGGCCAGGGGGGGCAACACCACCACCAGCAGCCGCGTCCCAGCTGGCTAGGGGACGACACCACCACCAGCAGCCGCGTCCCAGCTCGCCAGGGGGGAGACACCACCACCAGCAGCCAAGTCCCAGCTGGTCAGGGGGGACGACACCACCACCAGCAGCCGAGTCCCAGCTGGCCAGGGGGGACGACACCACCACCAGGAGCCGCGTCCCAGCTGGCCAGGGGGTATACGGCCTCTGCTGGCTCACGCCATACACATACACACATATACATATATACTCAAACCAAGTTAGAAGAGGATAGCCGGGTTGCGTTATCATGGAGGCTGGAGAGCCGCGTCTCCACAATGATTCGTTATCTAACTGAAGAAAAAAAAAAAAGGGAAATTAATTTGACATAATATAAATATATAATGATACAATATATACATATAAGACCACCAGGAGCCGGGTCCCAGCTGGCCAGGGGGGACACCACCACCAGCAGCCGCGTCCTAGCTGGCCAGGGGGGACACCACCACCAGCAGCCGCGTCCTAGCTGGGCAGGCGGGACGACACCACCACCAGCAGCCGCGTCCCAGCTGGCCAGGGGAGACGACACCACCACCAGCAGCCGCATCCCAGCTGGCCAGGCAGGACAACATCACCACCAGCAGCCGCATCCCAGCTGGCCAATGGGGACATCACCAGCAGCCGCGTCCCAGCTGGTCAGGTGGGACGACACCTCCACCAGCAGCCGCGTCCCAGCTGGCCAGGGGGGGCGACACCACCACCAGCAGCCGCGTCCCAGCTGGCTAGGGGACGACACCACCACCAGCAGCCGCGTCCCAGCTGGCCAGGGGGGACAACACCACCACCAGCAGCCGCGTCCCAGCGGGCCAGGGGGGACGACACCACCACCAGCAGCCGCGTCCCAGCCGGCCAGGTGGGAGACGGCCTCTGCTGGCTCACGCCATACACATACACACATATACATATATACTCAAACCAAGGAAGAAGAGGGTAGCCGGGTTGCATTATACTACTTAACCGGAATTACTCAAAATGAAGGGACTTTGTCGTTTTTTAGACCCTGGTCACTCCCACTGTCAGAGGTGCGGGCATCCAGGTGTCCGGAATAGGGGGTGCGGGCATCCAGGTGTCCGGAGTGGGGTCAATAAACTTTGGGTACATCCGGTTAACATCTGTACCATGTTCTGCTAAGTAACGGGATTAGGGTGAATAAACTTTGGGTACATCCGGTTAACATCTGTACCATGTTCGGCTAAGTAACGGGATTAGGGTCAATAAACTTTGGGTACATCCGGTTAACATCTGCACCATGTTCTGGTAAGTAACGGGATTAGGGTGAATAAACTTTGGGTACATCCGGTTAACATCTGCACCATGTTCTGGTAAGTAACGGGATTAGGGTGAATAAACTTTGGGTACATCCGGTTAACATCTGTACCATGTTCTGCTAAGTAACGGGATTAGGGTGAATAAACTTTGGGTACATCCGGTTAACATCTGCACCATGTTCTGCTAAGTAACGGGATTAGGGTGAATAAACTTTTGGTACATCCGGTTAACATCTGTACCATGTTCGGCTAAGTAACGGTATTAGGGTCAATAAACTTTGGGTACATCCGGTTAACATCTGTACTATGTTCTGCTAAGTAACCGGATTTACTTAAAATGAAGGGACTTTGCCATTTTTTAGACCCTGGGTCACTCTCACTGTCAGAGCTGCGGGCATTCAGGTGTCTGTACCCGCTGGCCAGGGGGGGCGACACCACCACCAGCAGCCGTGTCCCAGCTGACCAGGCGGGACGACACCACCAGCAGCCGCGTCCCAACGGGCCAGGGGGGACACTACCACCAGCAGCCGCATCCCAGCTGGCCAGGGGGGACACCACCACCAGCAGCCGCGTCCCAGCTGGCCAGGGGGGACGACACCACCACCAGCAGCCGCGTCCCAGCTGGCCAGGGGGGACGACACCACCAGCAGCCGCATCCCAACGGGCCAGGGGGGACACTACCACCAGCAGCCGCATCCCAGCTGGCCAGGGGGGACACCACCACCAGCAGCCGCGTCCCAGCGGGCCAGGGAGGACGACACCACCACCAGCAGCCGCGTCCCAGCCGGCCAGGTGGGAGACGGCCTCTGCTGGCTCACGCCATACACATACACACATATACATATATACTCAAACCAAGTTAGAAGAGGATAGCCGGGTTGCGTTATCATGGAGGCTGGAGAGCCGTGTCTCCACAATGCTTCGTTATCTAACTGAAGAAAAAAAAAAAAGGGAAATTAATTTGCCATAATATAAATATATAATGATACAATATATACATATAAGACCACCAGCAGCCGCGTCCCAGCTGGCCAGGGGGGACACCACCACCAGCAGCCGCGTCCCAGCTGGCCAGGCGTGACGACACCACCACCAGCAGCCACGTCCCAGCTGGGCAGGCGGGACGACACCACCACCAGCAGCCGCGTCCCAGCTGGCGAGGGGGGACGACACCACCACCAGCAGCCGCGTCCCAGCTGGACAGCGGGGACGACACCACCACCAGCAGCCAAATCCCAGCTGGCCAGGGGGGACGACACCACCACCAGCAGCCAAGTCCCAGCTGTCCAGGGGGGCGACACCACCAGCAGCCGCGTCCCAGCAGGCCAGGGGGGGAGACACCACCACCAGCAGCCGCGTCCCAGCTGGCCAGGGGGGACGACACCACCACCAGCAGCCGCGTCCCAGCTGGCCAGGGGGGAAGACACCACCACCAGCAGCCGCGTCCCAGCGGGCCAGGGAGGACGACACCACCACCAGCAGCCGCGTCCCAGCTGGCCAGGGGGGACGACACCACCACCAGCAGCCGCGTCCCAGCTGGCCAGGGGGGACGACACCACCACCAGCAGCCGCGTCCCAGCAGGCCAGGGGGGGAGACACCACCACCAGCAGCCGCGTCCCAGCTGGCCAGGGGGGACGACACCACCACCAGCAGCCGCGTCCCAGCTGGCCAGGGGGGACGACACCACCACCAGCAGCCGCGTCCCAGGGAGGACGACACCACCACCAGCAGCCGCGTCCCAGCTGGCCAGGGGGGACGACACCACCACCAGCAGCCGCGTCCCAGCTGGCCAGGGGGGACGACACCACCACCAGCAGCCGCGTCCCGGCTGGCCAGGGGGGACGACACCACCACCAGCAGCCGCGTCCCAGCTGGCCAGGGAGGACGACACCACCACCAGCAGCCGCGTCCCAGCTGGCCAGTTGGGACATACACAAAGAAACACACATACACAGGGAGTAACGCACACAGGAGGAAGACAGCACACATATATATATATTAGATGGTTGCCCGATTCAAACACATCGGGTATTCTAGAATATGTATGTAGTTTATTTATGAAGATTTAAGAATAATGCAATACATGCGGGCGTGCGGCGGTGTAGGTGTGCAGTGGTGTGGTTGTCTGTCACCCTGTGGCTTTGTACTCCTGTAGCTGTGTCCCTCTGTAGCTGTGTCCCTCTGTAGCTGTGTCCCCCTGTGCCTGCTGTCTCCCCCGTGTGCGGTGTCTGTCTGTACCTGCTCCCCATGTCCCCCTGGCTCTGCCTGTGGCCCATATCTCGCTGTCTCTGGCTGTCCCCCGTGTCCCCCTGTCTCTGGCTGTCCCCCGTGTCCCCTAGTGTCTGGCTGCCCCCCCGTGACCCCCTGTCTCTGGCTGTCCCCCGTGACCCCCTGTCTCTGCCTGTCCCCCGTGTCCCCCTGTGTCTCTGGCTGTCCCTCATGTCCCCCTGTCTCTGGCTGTCCCTAGTGTCCCCCTGTGTCTCTGGCTGTCCCTCATGTCCCCCTGTCTCTGGCTGTCCCCCGTGTCCCCCTGTGGCTCTGGCTGTCCCCCGTGTCCCCCTGTCTCTGGCTGTCCCCAGTGTCCCCCTGTGTCTCTGGCTGTCCCCAGTGTCCCCCTGTGTCTCTGGCTGTCCCCCGTGTCCCCCTGTGTCTCTGGCTGTCCCCCGTGTCCCCCTGTGTCTCTGGCTGTCCCCCGTGTCCCCCTGTCTCTGGCTGTCCCCCGTGTCCCCCTGTGGCTCTGGCTGTCCCCCTGTGGCTCTGGCTGTCCCCCTGTCTCTGGCTGTCCCCCTGTCTCTGGCTGTCCCCCGTGTCCCCCTGTCTCTGGCTGTCCCCCGTGTCCCCCTGTGGCTCTGGCTG
>NW_027371086.1:10000-15000 GCF_046119375.1 Phyllobates terribilis | reverse complement strand
GAGCGTGTCAGTGCGCGCATCCGATTTCAGTTCCAGAGCGATTCGCGCGATGAGTCCTTGATACTTAGTCGTTTTTGGCAAAATTTCTGACTTTTTGAAAATTTCACAATTTTGTGAAAACTTCCACAAAATGAGGTTCTAGTATGTTAGAGGGCATCCCAGGAGGGCTCCAAAAGTGTGGGTAAAATATATATCCCACAGGGGGAAAATTGAAAAAAAGTTGAAAAAAAAAATTTTTGGGGACTTAGAAAATTTTCACACATGTGTCAGACTTCCAGAGAGGGGAGCATGTCAGTGCGCGCATCCGATTTCAGTTCCAGAGCGATTCGCGCGATGAGTCCTTGATACTTAGTCGTTTTTGCAAAATTTCTGACTTTTTGGAAAATTTCACAATTTTGTGAAAACTTCCACAAAATGAGGTTCTAGTATGTTAGAGGGCATCCCAGGAGGGCTCCAAAAGTGTGGGTAAAATATATATCCCACAGGGGGAAAATTGAAAAAAAGTTGAAAAAAAAAATTTTTGGGGACTTAGAAAATTTTTCAACTTTTGTCAGACTTCCAGACAGGGGAGCATGTCAGTGCGCGCATCCGATTTCAGTTCCAGAGCGATTCGCGCGATGAGTCCTTGATACTTAGTCGTTTTTGCAAAATTTCTGACTTTTTGGAAAATTTCACAATTTTGTGAAAACTTCCACAAAATGAGGTTCTAGTATGTTAGAGGGCATCCCAGGAGGGCTCCAAAAGTGTGGGTAAAATATATATCCCACAGGGGGAAAATTGAAAAAAAGTTGAAAAAAAAAATTTTTGGGGACTTAGAAAATTTTTCAACTTTTGTCAGACTTCCAGACAGGGGAGCGTGTCAGTGCGCGCATCCGATTTCAGTTCCAGAGCGATTCGCGCGATGAGTCCTTGATACTTAGTCGTTTTTGGCAAAATTTCTGACTTTTTGAAAATTTCACAATTTTGTGAAAACTTCCACAAAATGAGGTTCTAGTATGTTAGAGGGCATCCCAGGAGGGCTCCAAAAGTGTGGGTAAAATATATATCCCACAGGGGGAAAATTGAAAAAAAGTTGAAAAAAAAAATTTTTGGGGACTTAGAAAATTTTCACACATGTGTCAGACTTCCAGAGAGGGGAGCATGTCAGTGCGCGCATCCGATTTCAGTTCCAGAGCGATTCGCGCGATGAGTCCTTGATACTTAGTCGTTTTTGCAAAATTTCTGACTTTTTGGAAAATTTCACAATTTTGTGAAAACTTCCACAAAATGAGGTTCTAGTATGTTAGAGGGCATCCCAGGAGGGCTCCAAAAGTGTGGGTAAAATATATATCCCACAGGGGGAAAATTGAAAAAAAGTTGAAAAAAAAAATTTTTGGGGACTTAGAAAATTTTTCAACTTTTGTCAGACTTCCAGACAGGGGAGCATGTCAGTGCGCGCATCCGATTTCAGTTCCAGAGCGATTCGCGCGATGAGTCCTTGATACTTAGTCGTTTTTGCAAAATTTCTGACTTTTTGGAAAATTTCACAATTTTGTGAAAACTTCCACAAAATGAGGTTCTAGTATGTTAGAGGGCATCCCAGGAGGGCTCCAAAAGTGTGGGTAAAATATATATCCCACAGGGGGAAAATTGAAAAAAAGTTGAAAAAAAAAATTTTTGGGGACTTAGAAAATTTTTCAACTTTTGTCAGACTTCCAGACAGGGGAGCGTGTCAGTGCGCGCATCCGATTTCAGTTCCAGAGCGATTCGCGCGATGAGTCCTTGATACTTAGTCGTTTTTGGCAAAATTTCTGACTTTTTGAAAATTTCACAATTTTGTGAAAACTTCCACAAAATGAGGTTCTAGTATGTTAGAGGGCATCCCAGGAGGGCTCCAAAAGTGTGGGTAAAATATATATCCCACAGGGGGAAAATTGAAAAAAAGTTGAAAAAAAAAATTTTTGGGGACTTAGAAAATTTTTCAACTTGTGTCAGACTTCCAGAGAGGGGAGCATGTCAGTGCGCGCATCCGATTTCAGTTCCAGAGCGATTCGCGCGATGAGTCCTTGATACTTAGTCGTTTTTGCAAAATTTCTGACTTTTTGGAAAATTTCACAATTTTGTGAAAACTTCCACAAAATGAGGTTCTAGTATGTTAGAGGGCATCCCAGGAGGGCTCCAAAAGTGTGGGTAAAATATATATCCCACAGGGGGAAAATTGAAAAAAAGTTGAAAAAAAAAATTTTTGGGGACTTAGAAAATTTTTCAACTTTTGTCAGACTTCCAGACAGGGGAGCGTGTCAGTGCGCGCATCCGATTTCAGTTCCAGAGCGATTCGCGCGATGAGTCCTTGATACTTAGTCGTTTTTGGCAAAATTTCTGACTTTTTGAAAATTTCACAATTTTGTGAAAACTTCCACAAAATGAGGTTCTAGTATGTTAGAGGGCATCCCAGGAGGGCTCCAAAAGTGTGGGTAAAATATATATCCCACAGGGGGAAAATTGAAAAAAAGTTGAAAAAAAAAATTTTTGGGGACTTAGAAAATTTTCACACATGTGTCAGACTTCCAGAGAGGGGAGCATGTCAGTGCGCGCATCCGATTTCAGTTCCAGAGCGATTCGCGCGATGAGTCCTTGATACTTAGTCGTTTTTGCAAAATTTCTGACTTTTTGGAAAATTTCACAATTTTGTGAAAACTTCCACAAAATGAGGTTCTAGTATGTTAGAGGGCATCCCAGGAGGGCTCCAAAAGTGTGGGTAAAATATATATCCCACAGGGGGAAAATTGAAAAAAAGTTGAAAAAAAAAATTTTTGGGGACTTAGAAAATTTTCACACATGTGTCAGACTTCCAGAGAGGGGAGCATGTCAGTGCGCGCATCCGATTTCAGTTCCAGAGCGATTCGCGCGATGAGTCCTTGATACTTAGTCGTTTTTGCAAAATTTCTGACTTTTTGGAAAATTTCACAATTTTGTGAAAACTTCCACAAAATGAGGTTCTAGTATGTTAGAGGGCATCCCAGGAGGGCTCCAAAAGTGTGGGTAAAATATATATCCCACAGGGGGAAAATTGAAAAAAAGTTGAAAAAAAAAATTTTTGGGGACTTAGAAAATTTTCACACATGTGTCAGACTTCCAGAGAGGGGAGCATGTCAGTGCGCGCATCCGATTTCAGTTCCAGAGCGATTCGCGCGATGAGTCCTTGATACTTAGTCGTTTTTGCAAAATTTCTGACTTTTTGGAAAATTTCACAATTTTGTGAAAACTTCCACAAAATGAGGTTCTAGTATGTTAGAGGGCATCCCAGGAGGGCTCCAAAAGTGTGGGTAAAATATATATCCCACGGGGGAAAATTGAAAAAAAGTTGAAAAAAAAAATTTTTGGGGACTTAGAAAATTTTTCAACTTGTGTCAGACTTCCAGAGAGGGGAGCATGTCAGTGCGCGCATCCGATTTCAGTTCCAGAGCGATTCGCGCGATGAGTCCTTGATACTTAGTCGTTTTCAGAAGTCACAATTTTGACTTCCAGGACCCGCAAAACGTTTGTAAATTGAGCCCGCTCCCCAGTTCCAAGCGTTTTGAGGTGTCCCCGGTTGCAGTAATGCAGCCTGCCCACTAGATGTCGCAAAAGAGACAAAAAGTGAAAAAGAACCAGAATGAGGAAATTCCAGGGAGCCGAATCCGCCTGACAGTTCCAGGCGATCGGGCACTTTTTTGCATGCGTCCCTAAAGTGGGTATAGGGTGACACTCCATGCAAAGACCCAGTTTTGCACACCACCGGCAGAATATATGAGAGAGAGGTACCTCTCAGCCCCGACACATTTCGACTCATTTAAGCTGGTTTTCACCTCCGTAGGCCTGGGTATGCGTTTTGGCTATGAGTCCCTGTTCGGCTGGAGGTCTGCACCTTGGCTGAACCCAGGCTTCCGCAGCTGCGTGGGGGGACTTTTGCCGGTCGCCTATCCCAAGTCAGAGAGGTGTTCCTGGGTTGAAGTGAGCCTGGCCAGACCCCCCCGCGGGCCCTGGTTCTCCACATGGGGGCGCCGTCAAGGCTAAAATCTGGATTTTTAGGCCGAGGAGAGGCTCCATGAGGGCGGATGCTTTTGTGGCTTCGACCCCAGTGCTGTTCCACATCCAGTACCCCCCCGCAAGGGCGCCTGTACCCGAGTCGCGCTTCCAGGACTCGTGGGCACGTATCTCCCGACGACAGGGGTTTGCAGCCTCCGTACTTGGGCAAGTCCCTACATGCACCCCTGCTCTTCCTCCGATCGATCTGGCGCAGCGCTCCCGGGTGGGGAGGTGGCGCCGCTCGCTCGGCCCGGGCTTTGGAGCCCGCGCTGGCTTAAGGTGAGCGGTCCCCTTCCTCCTCTACCCCCGGGCTTCCGACACCTATCTTTGGGCGCGCATGCCGGCCTCGCCTCCCGTCTGCGGAGGTGGCCGAGCCGTGGGGAGTTTGACCCGAACCGAGCGAAGGCAGTGGTCCGACGACCCGTACGGGCGAACGGCGGGGCGCCCACCCAGCCAGGCGTGGGGGCCCGTCGTCCGAATCGCTCCCTGTGCGGGGAAGCACAGCGATCTTCTCCGAGGGCGGCCCTTTTCTTCCAGATGCGTACCCGGCCAGCGGAGGCTCGCGCTGCCCCTCGTGTCCGAAAGGGCGGCCTCCGCGGCGGTGGCGACAGCGGCGGCGGTGGGTGGCCTCTCCGCGCCACTGCCGAGCTTCGCGATTTCCAGTCTTTTCCCGAGCCCCTACGTCAGTGGGGAGGACGACAGAGGTGTGGAGGCAGGCGAAGGGGGTTCTCACCGTGCGGTGTGCCCCAGCCCGACCGTTGCCTTCCCCCTCGACCCTCGTCCTCCCAGGCGGCTCGGCCAGGGAGCAGGAGAGAGAGCGAGAGAGGGAGAGCGGAAACCCCAGAGCCAAGGGGTTAGATGGAGAACGGGAGAAGGAACGAGGGCCAAGAGGTAGGGAGTACGGTGAAAGGCCGACCTGGGATCCCCCTGCGCTCCCGCCCTGGGCGGGGAGC
>NW_027371085.1:0-30831 GCF_046119375.1 Phyllobates terribilis | reverse complement strand
GATTAACAGGAAAAAGCTAAAAATTTCAGAATTGCACCGTGCAATGTGGAGATATTACTGTTTGTGCATTTACAAATTTCATTGATTTTTGCCATTGAAAAACATGTTTTTCATATACCAGAAATGTTTGAAGCTACTGACTGAATGAAAGGAGCTGGCATCTCACTCTCTTTGAATCTTCTTTATCATGCTAGGATTAACAGGAAAAAGCTAAAAATTTCAGAATTGCACCGTGCAATGTGGAGATATTACTGTTTGTGCATTTACAATATTCATTGATTTTTGCCATTGAAAAACGTCCAGAAATGTTTGAAGCTACTGACTGAATGAAAGGAGCTGGCATCTCACTCTCTTTGAATCTTCTTTATCATGCTAGGATTAACAGGAAAAAGCTAAAAATTTCAGAATTGCACCGTGCAATGTGGAGATATTACTGTTTGTGCATTTACAATATTCATTGATTTTTGCCATTGAAAAACATGTTTTCATTATACCAGAAATGTTTGAAGCTACTGACTGAATGAAAGGAGCTGGCATCTCACTCTCTTTGAATCTTCTTTATCATGCTAGGATTAACAGGAAAAAGCTAAAAATTTCAGAATTGCACCGTGCAATGTGGAGATATTACTGTTTGTGCATTTACAATATTCATTGATTTTTGCCATTGAAAAACATGTTTTTCATATACCAGAAATGTTTGAAGCTACTGACTGAATGAAAGGAGCTGGCATCTCACTCTCTTTGAATCTTCTTTATCATGCTAGGGATTAACAGGAAAAAGCTAAAAATTTCAGAATTGCACCGTGCAATGTGGAGATATTACTGTTTGTGCATTTACAATATTCATTGATTTTTGCCATTGAAAAACATGTTTTTCATATACCAGAAATGTTTGAAGCTACTGACTGAATGAAAGGAGCTGGCATCTCACTCTCTTTGAATCTTCTTTATCATGCTAGGATTAGCAGGAAAAAGCAAAAAAATTCAGAATTGCACCGTGCAATGTGGAGATATTACTGTTTGTGCATTTACAATATTCATTGATTTTTGCCATTGAAAAACGTCCAGAAATGTTTGAAGCTACTGACTGAATGAAAGGAGCTGGCATCTCACTCTCTTTGAATCTTCTTTATCATGCTAGGATTAACAGGAAAAAGCTAAAAATTTCAGAATTGCACCGTGCAATGTGGAGATATTACTGTTTGTGCATTTACAATATTCATTGATTTTTGCCATTGAAAAACATGTTTTTCATATACCAGAAATGTTTGAAGCTACTGACTGAATGAAAGGAGCTGGCATCTCACTCTCTTTGAATCTTCTTTATCATGCTAGGATTAGCAGGAAAAAGCAAAAAATTTCAGAATTGCACCGTGCAATGTGGAGATATTACTGTTTGTGCATTTACAATATTCATTGATTTTTGCCATTGAAAAACGTCCAGAAATGTTTGAAGCTACTGACTGAATGAAAGGAGCTGGCATCTCACTCTCTTTGAATCTTCTTTATCATGCTAGGATTAGCAGGAAAAAGCTAAAAATTTCAGAATTGCACCGTGCAATGTGGAGATATTACTGTTTGTGCATTTACAATATTCATTGATTTTTGCCATTGAAAAACATGTTTTTCATATACCAGAAATGTTTGAAGCTACTGACTGAATGAAAGGAGCTGGCATCTCACTCTCTTTGAATCTTCTTTATCATGCTAGGATTAACAGGAAAAAGCTAAAAATTTCAGAATTGCACCGTGCAATGTGGAGATATTACTGTTTGTGCATTTACAATATTCATTGATTTTTGCCATTGAAAAACATGTTTTTCATATACCAGAAATGTTTGAAGCTACTGACTGAATGAAAGGAGCTGGCATCTCACTCTCTTTGAATCTTCTTTATCATGCTAGGATTAGCAGGAAAAAGCTAAAAATTTCAGAATTGCACCGTGCAATGTGGAGATATTACTGTTTGTGCATTTACAATATTCATTGATTTTTGCCATTGAAAAACGTCCAGAAATGTTTGAAGCTACTGACTGAATGAAAGGAGCTGGCATCTCACTCTCTTTGAATCTTCTTTATCATGCTAGGATTAGCAGGAAAAAGCAAAAAATTTCAGAATTGCACCGTGCAATGTGGAGATATTACTGTTTGTGCATTTACAATATTCATTGATTTTTGCCATTGAAAAACGTCCAGAAATGTTTGAAGCTACTGACTGAATGAAAGGAGCTGGCATCTCACTCTCTTTGAATCTTCTTTATCATGCTAGGATTAACAGGAAAAAGCTAAAAATTTCAGAATTGCACCGTGCAATGTGGAGATATTACTGTTTGTGCATTTACAATATTCATTGATTTTTGCCATTGAAAAACATGTTTTTCATATACCAGAAATGTTTGAAGCTACTGACTGAATGAAAGGAGCTGGCATCTCACTCTGAATCTTCTTTATCATGCTAGGATTAGCAGGAAAAAGCAAAAAATTTCAGAATTGCACCGTGCAATGTGGAGATATTACTGTTTGTGCATTTACAATATTCATTGATTTTTGCCATTGAAAAACGTCCAGAAATGTTTGAAGCTACTGACTGAATGAAAGGAGCTGGCATCTCACTCTCTTTGAATCTTCTTTATCATGCTAGGATTAACAGGAAAAAGCTAAAAATTTCAGAATTGCACTGTGCAATGTGGAGATATTACTGTTTGTGCATTTACAATATTCATTGATTTTTGCCATTGAAAAACATGTTTTTCATATACCAGAAATGTTTGAAGCTACTGACTGAATGAAAGGAGCTGGCATCTCACTCTCTTTGAATCTTCTTTATCATGCTAGGATTAACAGGAAAAAGCTAAAAATTTCAGAATTGCACCGTGCAATGTGGAGATATTACTGTTTGTGCATTTACAATATTCATTGATTTTTGCCATTGAAAAACATGTTTTTCATATACCAGAAATGTTTGAAGCTACTGACTGAATGAAAGGAGCTGGCATCTCACTCTCTTTGAATCTTCTTTATCATGCTAGGATTAGCAGGAAAAAGCAAAAAATTTCAGAATTGCACCGTGCAATGTGGAGATATTACTGTTTGTGCATTTACAATATTCATTGATTTTTGCCATTGAAAAACATGTTTTTCATATACCAGAAATGTTTGAAGCTACTGACTGAATGAAAGGAGCTGGCATCTCACTCTCTTTGAATCTTCTTTATCATGCTAGGATTAACAGGAAAAAGCTAAAAATTTCAGAATTGCACCGTGCAATGTGGAGATATTACTGTTTGTGCATTTACAATATTCATTGATTTTTGCCATTGAAAAACATGTTTTTCATATACCAGAAATGTTTGAAGCTACTGACTGAATGAAAGGAGCTGGCATCTCACTCTCTTTGAATCTTCTTTATCATGCTAGGATTAACAGGAAAAAGCTAAAAATTTCAGAATTGCACCTTGCAATGTGGAGATATTACTGTTTGTGCATTTACAATATTCATTGATTTTTGCCATTGAAAAACGTCCAGAAATGTTTGAAGCTACTGACTGAATGAAAGGAGCTGGCATCTCACTCTCTTTGAATCTTCTTTATCATGCTAGGATTAACAGGAAAAAGCTAAAAATTTCAGAATTGCACCGTGCAATGTGGAGATATTACTGTTTGTGCATTTACAATATTCATTGATTTTTGCCATTGAAAAACGTCCAGAAATGTTTGAAGCTACTGACTGAATGAAAGGAGCTGGCATCTCACTCTCTTTGAATCTTCTTTATCATGCTAGGATTAGCAGGAAAAAGCAAAAAATTTCAGAATTGCACCGTGCAATGTGGAGATATTACTGTTTGTGCATTTACAATATTCATTGATTTTTGCCATTGAAAAACATGTTTTTCATATACCAGAAATGTTTGAAGCTACTGACTGAATGAAAGGAGCTGGCATCTCACTCTCTTTGAATCTTCTTTATCATGCTAGGATTAGCAGGAAAAAGCAAAAAATTTCAGAATTGCACCGTGCAATGTGGAGATATTACTGTTTGTGCATTTACAATATTCATTGATTTTTGCCATTGAAAAACGTCCAGAAATGTTTGAAGCTACTGACTGAATGAAAGGAGCTGGCATCTCACTCTCTTTGAATCTTCTTTATCATGCTAGGATTAGCAGGAAAAAGCAAAAAATTTCAGAATTGCACCGTGCAATGTGGAGATATTACTGTTTGTGCATTTACAATATTCATTGATTTTTGCCATTGAAAAACATGTTTTTCATATACCAGAAATGTTTGAAGCTACTGACTGAATGAAAGGAGCTGGCATCTCACTCTCTTTGAATCTTCTTTATCATGCTAGGATTAACAGGAAAAAGCAAAAAATTTCAGAATTGCACCGTGCAATGTGGAGATATTACTGTTTGTGCATTTACAATATTCATTGATTTTTGCCATTGAAAAACATGTTTTTCATATACCAGAAATGTTTGAAGCTACTGACTGAATGAAAGGAGCTGGCATCTCACTCTCTTTGAATCTTCTTTATCATGCTAGGATTAACAGGAAAAAGCTAAAAATTTCAGAATTGCACCGTGCAATGTGGAGATATTACTGTTTGTGCATTTACAATATTCATTGATTTTTGCCATTGAAAAACATGTTTTTCATATACCAGAAATGTTTGAAGCTACTGACTGAATGAAAGGAGCTGGCATCTCACTCTCTTTGAATCTTCTTTATCATGCTAGGATTAACAGGAAAAAGCTAAAAATTTCAGAATTGCACCGTGCAATGTGGAGATATTACTGTTTGTGCATTTACAATATTCATTGATTTTTGCCATTGAAAAACATGTTTTTCATATACCAGAAATGTTTGAAGCTACTGACTGAATGAAAGGAGCTGGCATCTCACTCTGAATCTTCTTTATCATGCTAGGATTAACAGGAAAAAGCAAAAAATTTCAGAATTGCACCGTGCAATGTGGAGATATTACTGTTTGTGCATTTACAATATTCATTGATTTTTGCCATTGAAAAACGTCCAGAAATGTTTGAAGCTACTGACTGAATGAAAGGAGCTGGCATCTCACTCTCTTTGAATCTTCTTTATCATGCTAGGATTAGCAGGAAAAAGCAAAAAATTTCAGAATTGCACCGTGCAATGTGGAGATATTACTGTTTGTGCATTTACAATATTCATTGATTTTTGCCATTGAAAAACATGTTTTTCATATACCAGAAATGTTTGAAGCTACTGACTGAATGAAAGGAGCTGGCATCTCACTCTCTTTGAATCTTCTTTATCATGCTAGGATTAACAGGAAAAAGCTAAAAATTTCAGAATTGCACCGTGCAATGTGGAGATATTACTGTTTGTGCATTTACAATATTCATTGATTTTTGCCATTGAAAAACATGTTTTTCATATACCAGAAATGTTTGAAGCTACTGACTGAATGAAAGGAGCTGGCATCTCACTCTCTTTGAATCTTCTTTATCATGCTAGGATTAGCAGGAAAAAGCAAAAAATTTCAGAATTGCACCGTGCAATGTGGAGATATTACTGTTTGTGCATTTACAATATTCATTGATTTTTGCCATTGAAAAACATGTTTTTCATATACCAGAAATGTTTGAAGCTACTGACTGAATGAAAGGAGCTGGCATCTCACTCTCTTTGAATCTTCTTTATCATGCTAGGATTAACAGGAAAAAGCTAAAAATTTCAGAATTGCACCGTGCAATGTGGAGATATTACTGTTTGTGCATTTACAATATTCATTGATTTTTGCCATTGAAAAACATGTTTTTCATATACCAGAAATGCTTGAAGCTACTGACTGAATGAAAGGAGCTGGCATCTCACTCTCTTTGAATCTTCTTTATCATGCTAGGATTAACAGGAAAAAGCTAAAAATTTCAGAATTGCACCTTGCAATGTGGAGATATTACTGTTTGTGCATTTACAATATTCATTGATTTTTGCCATTGAAAAACGTCCAGAAATGTTTGAAGCTACTGACTGAATGAAAGGAGCTGGCATCTCACTCTCTTTGAATCTTCTTTATCATGCTAGGATTAACAGGAAAAAGCTAAAAATTTCAGAATTGCACCGTGCAATGTGGAGATATTACTGTTTGTGCATTTACAATATTCATTGATTTTTGCCATTGAAAAACGTCCAGAAATGTTTGAAGCTACTGACTGAATGAAAGGAGCTGGCATCTCACTCTCTTTGAATCTTCTTTATCATGCTAGGATTAGCAGGAAAAAGCAAAAAATTTCAGAATTGCACCGTGCAATGTGGAGATATTACTGTTTGTGCATTTACAATATTCATTGATTTTTGCCATTGAAAAACATGTTTTTCATATACCAGAAATGTTTGAAGCTACTGACTGAATGAAAGGAGCTGGCATCTCACTCTCTTTGAATCTTCTTTATCATGCTAGGATTAGCAGGAAAAAGCAAAAAATTTCAGAATTGCACCGTGCAATGTGGAGATATTACTGTTTGTGCATTTACAATATTCATTGATTTTTGCCATTGAAAAACGTCCAGAAATGTTTGAAGCTACTGACTGAATGAAAGGAGCTGGCATCTCACTCTCTTTGAATCTTCTTTATCATGCTAGGATTAGCAGGAAAAAGCAAAAAATTTCAGAATTGCACCGTGCAATGTGGAGATATTACTGTTTGTGCATTTACAATATTCATTGATTTTTGCCATTGAAAAACATGTTTTTCATATACCAGAAATGTTTGAAGCTACTGACTGAATGAAAGGAGCTGGCATCTCACTCTCTTTGAATCTTCTTTATCATGCTAGGATTAACAGGAAAAAGCTAAAAATTTCAGAATTGCACCGTGCAATGTGGAGATATTACTGTTTGTGCATTTACAATATTCATTGATTTTTGCCATTGAAAAACATGTTTTTCATATACCAGAAATGTTTGAAGCTACTGACTGAATGAAAGGAGCTGGCATCTCACTCTCTTTGAATCTTCTTTATCATGCTAGGATTAACAGGAAAAAGCTAAAAATTTCAGAATTGCACCGTGCAATGTGGAGATATTACTGTTTGTGCATTTACAATATTCATTGATTTTTGCCATTGAAAAACATGTTTTTCATATACCAGAAATGTTTGAAGCTACTGACTGAATGAAAGGAGCTGGCATCTCACTCTCTTTGAATCTTCTTTATCATGCTAGGATTAACAGGAAAAAGCTAAAAATTTCAGAATTGCACCTTGCAATGTGGAGATATTACTGTTTGTGCATTTACAATATTCATTGATTTTTGCCATTGAAAAACGTCCAGAAATGTTTGAAGCTACTGACTGAATGAAAGGAGCTGGCATCTCACTCTCTTTGAATCTTCTTTATCATGCTAGGATTAGCAGGAAAAAGCAAAAAATTTCAGAATTGCACCGTGCAATGTGGAGATATTACTGTTTGTGCATTTACAATATTCATTGATTTTTGCCATTGAAAAACATGTTTTTCATATACCAGAAATGTTTGAAGCTACTGACTGAATGAAAGGAGCTGGCATCTCACTCTCTTTGAATCTTCTTTATCATGCTAGGATTAGCAGGAAAAAGCAAAAAATTTCAGAATTGCACCGTGCAATGTGGAGATATTACTGTTTGTGCATTTACAATATTCATTGATTTTTGCCATTGAAAAACGTCCAGAAATGTTTGAAGCTACTGACTGAATGAAAGGAGCTGGCATCTCACTCTCTTTGAATCTTCTTTATCATGCTAGGATTAGCAGGAAAAAGCAAAAAATTTCAGAATTGCACCGTGCAATGTGGAGATATTACTGTTTGTGCATTTACAATATTCATTGATTTTTGCCATTGAAAAACATGTTTTTCATATACCAGAAATGTTTGAAGCTACTGACTGAATGAAAGGAGCTGGCATCTCACTCTCTTTGAATCTTCTTTATCATGCTAGGATTAACAGGAAAAAGCTAAAAATTTCAGAATTGCACCGTGCAATGTGGAGATATTACTGTTTGTGCATTTACAATATTCATTGATTTTTGCCATTGAAAAACATGTTTTTCATATACCAGAAATGTTTGAAGCTACTGACTGAATGAAAGGAGCTGGCATCTCACTCTCTTTGAATCTTCTTTATCATGCTAGGATTAACAGGAAAAAGCTAAAAATTTCAGAATTGCACCGTGCAATGTGGAGATATTACTGTTTGTGCATTTACAATATTCATTGATTTTTGCCATTGAAAAACATGTTTTTCATATACCAGAAATGTTTGAAGCTACTGACTGAATGAAAGGAGCTGGCATCTCACTCTCTTTGAATCTTCTTTATCATGCTAGGATTAACAGGAAAAAGCTAAAAATTTCAGAATTGCACCGTGCAATGTGGAGATATTACTGTTTGTGCATTTACAATATTCATTGATTTTTGCCATTGAAAAACATGTTTTTCATATACCAGAAATGTTTGAAGCTACTGACTGAATGAAAGGAGCTGGCATCTCACTCTCTTTGAATCTTCTTTATCATGCTAGGATTAGCAGGAAAAAGCAAAAAATTTCAGAATTGCACCGTGCAATGTGGAGATATTACTGTTTGTGCATTTACAATATTCATTGATTTTTGCCATTGAAAAACATGTTTTTCATATACCAGAAATGTTTGAAGCTACTGACTGAATGAAAGGAGCTGGCATCTCACTCTCTTTGAATCTTCTTTATCATGCTAGGATTAGCAGGAAAAAGCAAAAAATTTCAGAATTGCACCGTGCAATGTGGAGATATTACTGTTTGTGCATTTACAATATTCATTGATTTTTGCCATTGGAAAACGTCCAGAAATGTTTGAAGCTACTGACTGAATGAAAGGAGCTGGCATCTCACTCTCTTTGAATCTTCTTTATCATGCTAGGATTAGCAGGATAAAGCAAAAAATTTCAGAATTGCACCGTGCAATGTGGAGATATTACTGTTTGTGCATTTACAATATTCATTGATTTTTGCCATTGAAAAACATGTTTTTCATATACCAGAAATGTTTGAAGCTACTGACTGAATGAAAGGAGCTGGCATCTCACTCTCTTTGAATCTTCTTTATCATGCTAGGATTAGCAGGAAAAAGCAAAAAATTTCAGAATTGCACCGTGCAATGTGGAGATATTACTGTTTGTGCATTTACAATATTCATTGATTTTTGCCATTGAAAAACATGTTTTTCATATACCAGAAATGTTTGAAGCTACTGACTGAATGAAAGGAGCTGGCATCTCACTCTCTTTGAATCTTCTTTATCATGCTAGGATTAACAGGAAAAAGCTAAAAATTTCAGAATTGCACCGTGCAATGTGGAGATATTACTGTTTGTGCATTTACAATATTCATTGATTTTTGCCATTGAAAAACATGTTTTTCATATACCAGAAATGTTTGAAGCTACTGACTGAATGAAAGGAGCTGGCATCTCACTCTCTTTGAATCTTCTTTATCATGCTAGGATTAACAGGAAAAAGCTAAAAATTTCAGAATTGCACCGTGCAATGTGGAGATATTACTGTTTGTGCATTTACAATATTCATTGATTTTTGCCATTGAAAAACATGTTTTTCATATACCAGAAATGTTTGAAGCTACTGACTGAATGAAAGGAGCTGGCATCTCACTCTCTTTGAATCTTCTTTATCATGCTAGGATTAACAGGAAAAAGCTAAAAATTTCAGAATTGCACCGTGCAATGTGGAGATATTACTGTTTGTGCATTTACAATATTCATTGATTTTTGCCATTGAAAAACGTCCAGAAATGTTTGAAGCTACTGACTGAATGAAAGGAGCTGGCATCTCACTCTCTTTGAATCTTCTTTATCATGCTAGGATTAGCAGGAAAAAGCAAAAAATTTCAGAATTGCACCGTGCAATGTGGAGATATTACTCTTTGTGCATTTACAATATTCATTGATTTTTGCCATTGAAAAACGTCCAGAAATGTTTGAAGCTACTGACTGAATGAAAGGAGCTGGCATCTCACTCTCTTTGAATCTTCTTTATCATGCTAGGATTAGCAGGAAAAAGCAAAAAATTTCAGAATTGCACCGTGCAATGTGGAGATATTACTGTTTGTGCATTTACAATATTCATTGATTTTTGCCATTGAAAAACATGTTTTTCATATACCAGAAATGTTTGAAGCTACTGACTGAATGAAAGGAGCTGGCATCTCACTCTCTTTGAATCTTCTTTATCATGCTAGGATTAACAGGAAAAAGCTAAAAATTTCAGAATTGCACCGTGCAATGTGGAGATATTACTGTTTGTGCATTTACAATATTCATTGATTTTTGCCATTGAAAAACATGTTTTTCATATACCAGAAATGTTTGAAGCTACTGACTGAATGAAAGGAGCTGGCATCTCACTCTCTTTGAATCTTCTTTATCATGCTAGGATTAACAGGAAAAAGCTAAAAATTTCAGAATTGCACCGTGCAATGTGGAGATATTACTGTTTGTGCATTTACAATATTCATTGATTTTTGCCATTGAAAAACATGTTTTTCATATACCAGAAATGTTTGAAGCTACTGACTGAATGAAAGGAGCTGGCATCTCACTCTCTTTGAATCTTCTTTATCATGCTAGGATTAACAGGAAAAAGCTAAAAATTTCAGAATTGCACCGTGCAATGTGGAGATATTACTGTTTGTGCATTTACAATATTCATTGATTTTTGCCATTGAAAAACGTCCAGAAATGTTTGAAGCTACTGACTGAATGAAAGGAGCTGGCATCTCACTCTCTTTGAATCTTCTTTATCATGCTAGGATTAGCAGGAAAAAGCAAAAAATTTCAGAATTGCACCGTGCAATGTGGAGATATTACTCTTTGTGCATTTACAATATTCATTGATTTTTGCCATTGAAAAACGTCCAGAAATGTTTGAAGCTACTGACTGAATGAAAGGAGCTGGCATCTCACTCTCTTTGAATCTTCTTTATCATGCTAGGATTAGCAGGAAAAAGCAAAAAATTTCAGAATTGCACCGTGCAATGTGGAGATATTACTGTTTGTGCATTTACAATATTCATTGATTTTTGCCATTGAAAAACATGTTTTTCATATACCAGAAATGTTTGAAGCTACTGACTGAATGAAAGGAGCTGGCATCTCACTCTCTTTGAATCTTCTTTATCATGCTAGGATTAACAGGAAAAAGCTAAAAATTTCAGAATTGCACCGTGCAATGTGGAGATATTACTGTTTGTGCATTTACAATATTCATTGATTTTTGCCATTGAAAAACATGTTTTTCATATACCAGAAATGTTTGAAGCTACTGACTGAATGAAAGGAGCTGGCATCTCACTCTCTTTGAATCTTCTTTATCATGCTAGGATTAACAGGAAAAAGCTAAAAATTTCAGAATTGCACCGTGCAATGTGGAGATATTACTGTTTGTGCATTTACAATATTCATTGATTTTTGCCATTGAAAAACATGTTTTTCATATACCAGAAATGTTTGAAGCTACTGACTGAATGAAAGGAGCTGGCATCTCACTCTCTTTGAATCTTCTTTATCATGCTAGGATTAACAGGAAAAAGCAAAAAATTTCAGAATTGCACCGTGCAATGTGGAGATATTACTGTTTGTGCATTTACAATATTCATTGATTTTTGCCATTGAAAAACGTCCAGAAATGTTTGAAGCTACTGACTGAATGAAAGGAGCTGGCATCTCACTCTCTTTGAATCTTCTTTATCATGCTAGGATTAGCAGGAAAAAGCAAAAAATTTCAGAATTGCACCGTGCAATGTGGAGATATTACTGTTTGTGCATTTACAATATTCATTGATTTTTGCCATTGAAAAACATGTTTTTCATATACCAGAAATGTTTGAAGCTACTGACTGAATGAAAGGAGCTGGCATCTCACTCTCTTTGAATCTTCTTTATCATGCTAGGATTAACAGGAAAAAGCTAAAAATTTCAGAATTGCACCGTGCAATGTGGAGATATTACTGTTTGTGCATTTACAATATTCATTGATTTTTGCCATTGAAAAACATGTTTTTCATATACCAGAAATGTTTGAAGCTACTGACTGAATGAAAGGAGCTGGCATCTCACTCTCTTTGAATCTTCTTTATCATGCTAGGATTAACAGGAAAAAGCTAAAAATTTCAGAATTGCACCTTGCAATGTGGAGATATTACTGTTTGTGCATTTACAATATTCATTGATTTTTGCCATTGAAAAACGTCCAGAAATGTTTGAAGCTACTGACTGAATGAAAGGAGCTGGCATCTCACTCTCTTTGAATCTTCTTTATCATGCTAGGATTAGCAGGAAAAAGCAAAAAATTTCAGAATTGCACCGTGCAATGTGGAGATATTACTGTTTGTGCATTTACAATATTCATTGATTTTTGCCATTGAAAAACATGTTTTTCATATACCAGAAATGTTTGAAGCTACTGACTGAATGAAAGGAGCTGGCATCTCACTCTCTTTGAATCTTCTTTATCATGCTAGGATTAGCAGGAAAAAGCAAAAAATTTCAGAATTGCACCGTGCAATGTGGAGATATTACTGTTTGTGCATTTACAATATTCATTGATTTTTGCCATTGAAAAACGTCCAGAAATGTTTGAAGCTACTGACTGAATGAAAGGAGCTGGCATCTCACTCTCTTTGAATCTTCTTTATCATGCTAGGATTAGCAGGAAAAAGCAAAAAATTTCAGAATTGCACCGTGCAATGTGGAGATATTACTGTTTGTGCATTTACAATATTCATTGATTTTTGCCATTGAAAAACATGTTTTTCATATACCAGAAATGTTTGAAGCTACTGACTGAATGAAAGGAGCTGGCATCTCACTCTCTTTGAATCTTCTTTATCATGCTAGGATTAACAGGAAAAAGCTAAAAATTTCAGAATTGCACCGTGCAATGTGGAGATATTACTGTTTGTGCATTTACAATATTCATTGATTTTTGCCATTGAAAAACATGTTTTTCATATACCAGAAATGTTTGAAGCTACTGACTGAATGAAAGGAGCTGGCATCTCACTCTCTTTGAATCTTCTTTATCATGCTAGGATTAACAGGAAAAAGCTAAAAATTTCAGAATTGCACCGTGCAATGTGGAGATATTACTGTTTGTGCATTTACAATATTCATTGATTTTTGCCATTGAAAAACATGTTTTTCATATACCAGAAATGTTTGAAGCTACTGACTGAATGAAAGGAGCTGGCATCTCACTCTCTTTGAATCTTCTTTATCATGCTAGGATTAACAGGAAAAAGCTAAAAATTTCAGAATTGCACCGTGCAATGTGGAGATATTACTGTTTGTGCATTTACAATATTCATTGATTTTTGCCATTGAAAAACATGTTTTTCATATACCAGAAATGTTTGAAGCTACTGACTGAATGAAAGGAGCTGGCATCTCACTCTCTTTGAATCTTCTTTATCATGCTAGGATTAGCAGGAAAAAGCAAAAAATTTCAGAATTGCACCGTGCAATGTGGAGATATTACTGTTTGTGCATTTACAATATTCATTGATTTTTGCCATTGAAAAACATGTTTTTCATATACCAGAAATGTTTGAAGCTACTGACTGAATGAAAGGAGCTGGCATCTCACTCTCTTTGAATCTTCTTTATCATGCTAGGATTAGCAGGAAAAAGCAAAAAATTTCAGAATTGCACCGTGCAATGTGGAGATATTACTGTTTGTGCATTTACAATATTCATTGATTTTTGCCATTGGAAAACGTCCAGAAATGTTTGAAGCTACTGACTGAATGAAAGGAGCTGGCATCTCACTCTCTTTGAATCTTCTTTATCATGCTAGGATTAGCAGGATAAAGCAAAAAATTTCAGAATTGCACCGTGCAATGTGGAGATATTACTGTTTGTGCATTTACAATATTCATTGATTTTTGCCATTGAAAAACATGTTTTTCATATACCAGAAATGTTTGAAGCTACTGACTGAATGAAAGGAGCTGGCATCTCACTCTCTTTGAATCTTCTTTATCATGCTAGGATTAGCAGGAAAAAGCAAAAAATTTCAGAATTGCACCGTGCAATGTGGAGATATTACTGTTTGTGCATTTACAATATTCATTGATTTTTGCCATTGAAAAACATGTTTTTCATATACCAGAAATGTTTGAAGCTACTGACTGAATGAAAGGAGCTGGCATCTCACTCTCTTTGAATCTTCTTTATCATGCTAGGATTAACAGGAAAAAGCTAAAAATTTCAGAATTGCACCGTGCAATGTGGAGATATTACTGTTTGTGCATTTACAATATTCATTGATTTTTGCCATTGAAAAACATGTTTTTCATATACCAGAAATGTTTGAAGCTACTGACTGAATGAAAGGAGCTGGCATCTCACTCTCTTTGAATCTTCTTTATCATGCTAGGATTAACAGGAAAAAGCTAAAAATTTCAGAATTGCACCGTGCAATGTGGAGATATTACTGTTTGTGCATTTACAATATTCATTGATTTTTGCCATTGAAAAACATGTTTTTCATATACCAGAAATGTTTGAAGCTACTGACTGAATGAAAGGAGCTGGCATCTCACTCTCTTTGAATCTTCTTTATCATGCTAGGATTAACAGGAAAAAGCTAAAAATTTCAGAATTGCACCGTGCAATGTGGAGATATTACTGTTTGTGCATTTACAATATTCATTGATTTTTGCCATTGAAAAACGTCCAGAAATGTTTGAAGCTACTGACTGAATGAAAGGAGCTGGCATCTCACTCTCTTTGAATCTTCTTTATCATGCTAGGATTAGCAGGAAAAAGCAAAAAATTTCAGAATTGCACCGTGCAATGTGGAGATATTACTCTTTGTGCATTTACAATATTCATTGATTTTTGCCATTGAAAAACGTCCAGAAATGTTTGAAGCTACTGACTGAATGAAAGGAGCTGGCATCTCACTCTCTTTGAATCTTCTTTATCATGCTAGGATTAGCAGGAAAAAGCAAAAAATTTCAGAATTGCACCGTGCAATGTGGAGATATTACTGTTTGTGCATTTACAATATTCATTGATTTTTGCCATTGAAAAACATGTTTTTCATATACCAGAAATGTTTGAAGCTACTGACTGAATGAAAGGAGCTGGCATCTCACTCTCTTTGAATCTTCTTTATCATGCTAGGATTAACAGGAAAAAGCTAAAAATTTCAGAATTGCACCGTGCAATGTGGAGATATTACTGTTTGTGCATTTACAATATTCATTGATTTTTGCCATTGAAAAACATGTTTTTCATATACCAGAAATGTTTGAAGCTACTGACTGAATGAAAGGAGCTGGCATCTCACTCTCTTTGAATCTTCTTTATCATGCTAGGATTAACAGGAAAAAGCTAAAAATTTCAGAATTGCACCGTGCAATGTGGAGATATTACTGTTTGTGCATTTACAATATTCATTGATTTTTGCCATTGAAAAACATGTTTTTCATATACCAGAAATGTTTGAAGCTACTGACTGAATGAAAGGAGCTGGCATCTCACTCTCTTTGAATCTTCTTTATCATGCTAGGATTAACAGGAAAAAGCTAAAAATTTCAGAATTGCACCGTGCAATGTGGAGATATTACTGTTTGTGCATTTACAATATTCATTGATTTTTGCCATTGAAAAACGTCCAGAAATGTTTGAAGCTACTGACTGAATGAAAGGAGCTGGCATCTCACTCTCTTTGAATCTTCTTTATCATGCTAGGATTAGCAGGAAAAAGCAAAAAATTTCAGAATTGCACCGTGCAATGTGGAGATATTACTCTTTGTGCATTTACAATATTCATTGATTTTTGCCATTGAAAAACGTCCAGAAATGTTTGAAGCTACTGACTGAATGAAAGGAGCTGGCATCTCACTCTCTTTGAATCTTCTTTATCATGCTAGGATTAGCAGGAAAAAGCAAAAAATTTCAGAATTGCACCGTGCAATGTGGAGATATTACTGTTTGTGCATTTACAATATTCATTGATTTTTGCCATTGAAAAACATGTTTTTCATATACCAGAAATGTTTGAAGCTACTGACTGAATGAAAGGAGCTGGCATCTCACTCTCTTTGAATCTTCTTTATCATGCTAGGATTAACAGGAAAAAGCTAAAAATTTCAGAATTGCACCGTGCAATGTGGAGATATTACTGTTTGTGCATTTACAATATTCATTGATTTTTGCCATTGAAAAACATGTTTTTCATATACCAGAAATGTTTGAAGCTACTGACTGAATGAAAGGAGCTGGCATCTCACTCTCTTTGAATCTTCTTTATCATGCTAGGATTAACAGGAAAAAGCTAAAAATTTCAGAATTGCACCGTGCAATGTGGAGATATTACTGTTTGTGCATTTACAATATTCATTGATTTTTGCCATTGAAAAACATGTTTTTCATATACCAGAAATGTTTGAAGCTACTGACTGAATGAAAGGAGCTGGCATCTCACTCTCTTTGAATCTTCTTTATCATGCTAGGATTAACAGGAAAAAGCAAAAAATTTCAGAATTGCACCGTGCAATGTGGAGATATTACTGTTTGTGCATTTACAATATTCATTGATTTTTGCCATTGAAAAACGTCCAGAAATGTTTGAAGCTACTGACTGAATGAAAGGAGCTGGCATCTCACTCTCTTTGAATCTTCTTTATCATGCTAGGATTAGCAGGAAAAAGCAAAAAATTTCAGAATTGCACCGTGCAATGTGGAGATATTACTGTTTGTGCATTTACAATATTCATTGATTTTTGCCATTGAAAAACATGTTTTTCATATACCAGAAATGTTTGAAGCTACTGACTGAATGAAAGGAGCTGGCATCTCACTCTCTTTGAATCTTCTTTATCATGCTAGGATTAACAGGAAAAAGCTAAAAATTTCAGAATTGCACCGTGCAATGTGGAGATATTACTGTTTGTGCATTTACAATATTCATTGATTTTTGCCATTGAAAAACATGTTTTTCATATACCAGAAATGTTTGAAGCTACTGACTGAATGAAAGGAGCTGGCATCTCACTCTCTTTGAATCTTCTTTATCATGCTAGGATTAACAGGAAAAAGCTAAAAATTTCAGAATTGCACCGTGCAATGTGGAGATATTACTGTTTGTGCATTTACAATATTCATTGATTTTTGCCATTGAAAAACATGTTTTTCATATACCAGAAATGTTTGAAGCTACTGACTGAATGAAAGGAGCTGGCATCTCACTCTCTTTGAATCTTCTTTATCATGCTAGGATTAACAGGAAAAAGCTAAAAATTTCAGAATTGCACCGTGCAATGTGGAGATATTACTGTTTGTGCATTTACAATATTCATTGATTTTTGCCATTGAAAAACATGTTTTTCATATACCAGAAATGTTTGAAGCTACTGACTGAATGAAAGGAGCTGGCATCTCACTCTCTTTGAATCTTCTTTATCATGCTAGGATTAGCAGGAAAAAGCAAAAAATTTCAGAATTGCACCGTGCAATGTGGAGATATTACTGTTTGTGCATTTACAATATTCATTGATTTTTGCCATTGAAAAACGTCCAGAAATGTTTGAAGCTACTGACTGAATGAAAGGAGCTGGCATCTCACTCTCTTTGAATCTTCTTTATCATGCTAGGATTAGCAGGAAAAAGCTAAAAATTTCAGAATTGCACCGTGCAATGTGGAGATATTACTGTTTGTGCATTTACAATATTCATTGATTTTTGCCATTGAAAAACATGTTTTTCATATACCAGAAATGTTTGAAGCTACTGACTGAATGAAAGGAGCTGGCATCTCACTCTCTTTGAATCTTCTTTATCATGCTAGGATTAACAGGAAAAAGCTAAAAATTTCAGAATTGCACCGTGCAATGTGGAGATATTACTGTTTGTGCATTTACAATATTCATTGATTTTTGCCATTGAAAAACATGTTTTTCATATACCAGAAATGTTTGAAGCTACTGACTGAATGAAAGGAGCTGGCATCTCACTCTCTTTGAATCTTCTTTATCATGCTAGGATTAACAGGAAAAAGCTAAAAATTTCAGAATTGCACCGTGCAATGTGGAGATATTACTGTTTGTGCATTTACAATATTCATTGATTTTTGCCATTGAAAAACATGTTTTTCATATACCAGAAATGTTTGAAGCTACTGACTGAATGAAAGGAGCTGGCATCTCACTCTCTTTGAATCTTCTTTATCATGCTAGGATTAACAGGAAAAAGCTAAAAATTTCAGAATTGCACCGTGCAATGTGGAGATATTACTGTTTGTGCATTTACAATATTCATTGATTTTTGCCATTGAAAAACATGTTTTTCATATACCAGAAATGTTTGAAGCTACTGACTGAATGAAAGGAGCTGGCATCTCACTCTCTTTGAATCTTCTTTATCATGCTAGGATTAACAGGAAAAAGCTAAAAATTTCAGAATTGCACCGTGCAATGTGGAGATATTACTGTTTGTGCATTTACAATATTCATTGATTTTTGCCATTGAAAAACATGTTTTTCATATACCAGAAATGTTTGAAGCTACTGACTGAATGAAAGGAGCTGGCATCTCACTCTCTTTGAATCTTCTTTATCATGCTAGGATTAACAGGAAAAAGCTAAAAATTTCAGAATTGCACCGTGCAATGTGGAGATATTACTGTTTGTGCATTTACAATATTCATTGATTTTTGCCATTGAAAAACATGTTTTTCATATACCAGAAATGTTTGAAGCTACTGACTGAATGAAAGGAGCTGGCATCTCACTCTCTTTGAATCTTCTTTATCATGCTAGGATTAACAGGAAAAAGCTAAAAATTTCAGAATTGCACCGTGCAATGTGGAGATATTACTGTTTGTGCATTTACAATATTCATTGATTTTTGCCATTGAAAAACGTCCAGAAATGTTTGAAGCTACTGACTGAATGAAAGGAGCTGGCATCTCACTCTCTTTGAATCTTCTTTATCATGCTAGGATTAGCAGGAAAAAGCAAAAAATTTCAGAATTGCACCGTGCAATGTGGAGATATTACTGTTTGTGCATTTACAATATTCATTGATTTTTGCCATTGAAAAACGTCCAGAAATGTTTGAAGCTACTGACTGAATGAAAGGAGCTGGCATCTCACTCTCTTTGAATCTTCTTTATCATGCTAGGATTAGCAGGAAAAAGCAAAAAATTTCAGAATTGCACCGTGCAATGTGGAGATATTACTGTTTGTGCATTTACAATATTCATTGATTTTTGCCATTGAAAAACATGTTTTTCATATACCAGAAATGTTTGAAGCTACTGACTGAATGAAAGGAGCTGGCATCTCACTCTCTTTGAATCTTCTTTATCATGCTAGGATTAACAGGAAAAAGCTAAAAATTTCAGAATTGCACCGTGCAATGTGGAGATATTACTGTTTGTGCATTTACAATATTCATTGATTTTTGCCATTGAAAAACATGTTTTTCATATACCAGAAATGTTTGAAGCTACTGACTGAATGAAAGGAGCTGGCATCTCACTCTCTTTGAATCTTCTTTATCATGCTAGGATTAACAGGAAAAAGCTAAAAATTTCAGAATTGCACCGTGCAATGTGGAGATATTACTGTTTGTGCATTTACAATATTCATTGATTTTTGCCATTGAAAAACATGTTTTTCATATACCAGAAATGTTTGAAGCTACTGACTGAATGAAAGGAGCTGGCATCTCACTCTCTTTGAATCTTCTTTATCATGCTAGGATTAACAGGAAAAAGCAAAAAATTTCAGAATTGCACCGTGCAATGTGGAGATATTACTGTTTGTGCATTTACAATATTCATTGATTTTTGCCATTGAAAAACGTCCAGAAATGTTTGAAGCTACTGACTGAATGAAAGGAGCTGGCATCTCACTCTCTTTGAATCTTCTTTATCATGCTAGGATTAGCAGGAAAAAGCAAAAAATTTCAGAATTGCACCGTGCAATGTGGAGATATTACTGTTTGTGCATTTACAATATTCATTGATTTTTGCCATTGAAAAACATGTTTTTCATATACCAGAAATGTTTGAAGCTACTGACTGAATGAAAGGAGCTGGCATCTCACTCTCTTTGAATCTTCTTTATCATGCTAGGATTAACAGGAAAAAGCTAAAAATTTCAGAATTGCACCGTGCAATGTGGAGATATTACTGTTTGTGCATTTACAATATTCATTGATTTTTGCCATTGAAAAACATGTTTTTCATATACCAGAAATGTTTGAAGCTACTGACTGAATGAAAGGAGCTGGCATCTCACTCTCTTTGAATCTTCTTTATCATGCTAGGATTAACAGGAAAAAGCAAAAAATTTCAGAATTGCACCGTGCAATGTGGAGATATTACTGTTTGTGCATTTACAATATTCATTGATTTTTGCCATTGAAAAACATGTTTTTCATATACCAGAAATGTTTGAAGCTACTGACTGAATGAAAGGAGCTGGCATCTCACTCTCTTTGAATCTTCTTTATCATGCTAGGATTAACAGGAAAAAGCTAAAAATTTCAGAATTGCACCGTGCAATGTGGAGATATTACTGTTTGTGCATTTACAATATTCATTGATTTTTGCCATTGAAAAACGTCCAGAAATGTTTGAAGCTACTGACTGAATGAAAGGAGCTGGCATCTCACTCTCTTTGAATCTTCTTTATCATGCTAGGATTAACAGGAAAAAGCTAAAAATTTCAGAATTGCACCGTGCAATGTGGAGATATTACTGTTTGTGCATTTACAATATTCATTGATTTTTGCCATTGAAAAACGTTTTTCATATACCAGAAATGTTTGAAGCTACTGACTGAATGAAAGGAGCTGGCATCTCACTCTCTTTGAATCTTCTTTATCATGCTAGGATTAACAGGAAAAAGCTAAAAATTTCAGAATTGCACCGTGCAATGTGGAGATATTACTGTTTGTGCATTTACAATATTCATTGATTTTTGCCATTGAAAAACATGTTTTTCATATACCAGAAATGTTTGAAGCTACTGACTGAATGAAAGGAGCTGGCATCTCACTCTCTTTGAATCTTCTTTATCATGCTAGGATTAACAGGAAAAAGCTAAAAATTTCAGAATTGCACCGTGCAATGTGGAGATATTACTGTTTGTGCATTTACAATATTCATTGATTTTTGCCATTGAAAAACGTCCAGAAATGTTTGAAGCTACTGACTGAATGAAAGGAGCTGGCATCTCACTCTCTTTGAATCTTCTTTATCATGCTAGGATTAACAGGAAAAAGCTAAAAATTTCAGAATTGCACCGTGCAATGTGGAGATATTACTGTTTGTGCATTTACAATATTCATTGATTTTTGCCATTGAAAAACGTCCAGAAATGTTTGAAGCTACTGACTGAATGAAAGGAGCTGGCATCTCACTCTCTTTGAATCTTCTTTATCATGCTAGGATTAACAGGAAAAAGCTAAAAATTTCAGAATTGCACCGTGCAATGTGGAGATATTACTGTTTGTGCATTTACAATATTCATTGATTTTTGCCATTGAAAAACGTCCAGAAATGTTTGAAGCTACTGACTGAATGAAAGGAGCTGGCATCTCACTCTCTTTGAATCTTCTTTATCATGCTAGGATTAACAGGAAAAAGCTAAAAATTTCAGAATTGCACCGTGCAATGTGGAGATATTACTGTTTGTGCATTTACAATATTCATTGATTTTTGCCATTGAAAAACATGTTTTTCATATACCAGAAATGTTTGAAGCTACTGACTGAATGAAAGGAGCTGGCATCTCACTCTCTTTGAATCTTCTTTATCATGCTAGGATTAACAGGAAAAAGCAAAAAATTTCAGAATTGCACCGTGCAATGTGGAGATATTACTGTTTGTGCATTTACAATATTCATTGATTTTTGCCATTGAAAAACATGTTTTTCATATACCAGAAATGTTTGAAGCTACTGACTGAATGAAAGGAGCTGGCATCTCACTCTCTTTGAATCTTCTTTATCATGCTAGGATTAGCAGGAAAAAGCAAAAAATTTCAGAATTGCACCGTGCAATGTGGAGATATTACTCTTTGTGCATTTACAATATTCATTGATTTTTGCCATTGAAAAACGTCCAGAAATGTTTGAAGCTACTGACTGAATGAAAGGAGCTGGCATCTCACTCTCTTTGAATCTTCTTTATCATGCTAGGATTAGCAGGAAAAAGCAAAAAATTTCAGAATTGCACCGTGCAATGTGGAGATATTACTGTTTGTGCATTTACAATATTCATTGATTTTTGCCATTGAAAAACATGTTTTTCATATACCAGAAATGTTTGAAGCTACTGACTGAATGAAAGGAGCTGGCATCTCACTCTCTTTGAATCTTCTTTATCATGCTAGGATTAACAGGAAAAAGCTAAAAATTTCAGAATTGCACCGTGCAATGTGGAGATATTACTGTTTGTGCATTTACAATATTCATTGATTTTTGCCATTGAAAAACATGTTTTTCATATACCAGAAATGTTTGAAGCTACTGACTGAATGAAAGGAGCTGGCATCTCACTCTCTTTGAATCTTCTTTATCATGCTAGGATTAACAGGAAAAAGCTAAAAATTTCAGAATTGCACCGTGCAATGTGGAGATATTACTGTTTGTGCATTTACAATATTCATTGATTTTTGCCATTGAAAAACATGTTTTTCATATACCAGAAATGTTTGAAGCTACTGACTGAATGAAAGGAGCTGGCATCTCACTCTCTTTGAATCTTCTTTATCATGCTAGGATTAACAGGAAAAAGCAAAAAATTTCAGAATTGCACCGTGCAATGTGGAGATATTACTGTTTGTGCATTTACAATATTCATTGATTTTTGCCATTGAAAAACGTCCAGAAATGTTTGAAGCTACTGACTGAATGAAAGGAGCTGGCATCTCACTCTCTTTGAATCTTCTTTATCATGCTAGGATTAGCAGGAAAAAGCAAAAAATTTCAGAATTGCACCGTGCAATGTGGAGATATTACTGTTTGTGCATTTACAATATTCATTGATTTTTGCCATTGAAAAACATGTTTTTCATATACCAGAAATGTTTGAAGCTACTGACTGAATGAAAGGAGCTGGCATCTCACTCTCTTTGAATCTTCTTTATCATGCTAGGATTAACAGGAAAAAGCTAAAAATTTCAGAATTGCACCGTGCAATGTGGAGATATTACTGTTTGTGCATTTACAATATTCATTGATTTTTGCCATTGAAAAACATGTTTTTCATATACCAGAAATGTTTGAAGCTACTGACTGAATGAAAGGAGCTGGCATCTCACTCTCTTTGAATCTTCTTTATCATGCTAGGATTAACAGGAAAAAGCTAAAAATTTCAGAATTGCACCGTGCAATGTGGAGATATTACTGTTTGTGCATTTACAATATTCATTGATTTTTGCCATTGAAAAACATGTTTTTCATATACCAGAAATGTTTGAAGCTACTGACTGAATGAAAGGAGCTGGCATCTCACTCTCTTTGAATCTTCTTTATCATGCTAGGATTAACAGGAAAAAGCTAAAAATTTCAGAATTGCACCGTGCAATGTGGAGATATTACTGTTTGTGCATTTACAATATTCATTGATTTTTGCCATTGAAAAACATGTTTTTCATATACCAGAAATGTTTGAAGCTACTGACTGAATGAAAGGAGCTGGCATCTCACTCTCTTTGAATCTTCTTTATCATGCTAGGATTAGCAGGAAAAAGCAAAAAATTTCAGAATTGCACCGTGCAATGTGGAGATATTACTGTTTGTGCATTTACAATATTCATTGATTTTTGCCATTGAAAAACGTCCAGAAATGTTTGAAGCTACTGACTGAATGAAAGGAGCTGGCATCTCACTCTCTTTGAATCTTCTTTATCATGCTAGGATTAGCAGGAAAAAGCTAAAAATTTCAGAATTGCACCGTGCAATGTGGAGATATTACTGTTTGTGCATTTACAATATTCATTGATTTTTGCCATTGAAAAACATGTTTTTCATATACCAGAAATGTTTGAAGCTACTGACTGAATGAAAGGAGCTGGCATCTCACTCTCTTTGAATCTTCTTTATCATGCTAGGATTAACAGGAAAAAGCTAAAAATTTCAGAATTGCACCGTGCAATGTGGAGATATTACTGTTTGTGCATTTACAATATTCATTGATTTTTGCCATTGAAAAACATGTTTTTCATATACCAGAAATGTTTGAAGCTACTGACTGAATGAAAGGAGCTGGCATCTCACTCTCTTTGAATCTTCTTTATCATGCTAGGATTAACAGGAAAAAGCTAAAAATTTCAGAATTGCACCGTGCAATGTGGAGATATTACTGTTTGTGCATTTACAATATTCATTGATTTTTGCCATTGAAAAACATGTTTTTCATATACCAGAAATGTTTGAAGCTACTGACTGAATGAAAGGAGCTGGCATCTCACTCTCTTTGAATCTTCTTTATCATGCTAGGATTAACAGGAAAAAGCTAAAAATTTCAGAATTGCACCGTGCAATGTGGAGATATTACTGTTTGTGCATTTACAATATTCATTGATTTTTGCCATTGAAAAACATGTTTTTCATATACCAGAAATGTTTGAAGCTACTGACTGAATGAAAGGAGCTGGCATCTCACTCTCTTTGAATCTTCTTTATCATGCTAGGATTAACAGGAAAAAGCTAAAAATTTCAGAATTGCACCGTGCAATGTGGAGATATTACTGTTTGTGCATTTACAATATTCATTGATTTTTGCCATTGAAAAACATGTTTTTCATATACCAGAAATGTTTGAAGCTACTGACTGAATGAAAGGAGCTGGCATCTCACTCTCTTTGAATCTTCTTTATCATGCTAGGATTAACAGGAAAAAGCTAAAAATTTCAGAATTGCACCGTGCAATGTGGAGATATTACTGTTTGTGCATTTACAATATTCATTGATTTTTGCCATTGAAAAACATGTTTTTCATATACCAGAAATGTTTGAAGCTACTGACTGAATGAAAGGAGCTGGCATCTCACTCTCTTTGAATCTTCTTTATCATGCTAGGATTAACAGGAAAAAGCTAAAAATTTCAGAATTGCACCGTGCAATGTGGAGATATTACTGTTTGTGCATTTACAATATTCATTGATTTTTGCCATTGAAAAACGTCCAGAAATGTTTGAAGCTACTGACTGAATGAAAGGAGCTGGCATCTCACTCTCTTTGAATCTTCTTTATCATGCTAGGATTAGCAGGAAAAAGCAAAAAATTTCAGAATTGCACCGTGCAATGTGGAGATATTACTGTTTGTGCATTTACAATATTCATTGATTTTTGCCATTGAAAAACGTCCAGAAATGTTTGAAGCTACTGACTGAATGAAAGGAGCTGGCATCTCACTCTCTTTGAATCTTCTTTATCATGCTAGGATTAGCAGGAAAAAGCAAAAAATTTCAGAATTGCACCGTGCAATGTGGAGATATTACTGTTTGTGCATTTACAATATTCATTGATTTTTGCCATTGAAAAACATGTTTTTCATATACCAGAAATGTTTGAAGCTACTGACTGAATGAAAGGAGCTGGCATCTCACTCTCTTTGAATCTTCTTTATCATGCTAGGATTAACAGGAAAAAGCTAAAAATTTCAGAATTGCACCGTGCAATGTGGAGATATTACTGTTTGTGCATTTACAATATTCATTGATTTTTGCCATTGAAAAACATGTTTTTCATATACCAGAAATGTTTGAAGCTACTGACTGAATGAAAGGAGCTGGCATCTCACTCTCTTTGAATCTTCTTTATCATGCTAGGATTAACAGGAAAAAGCTAAAAATTTCAGAATTGCACCGTGCAATGTGGAGATATTACTGTTTGTGCATTTACAATATTCATTGATTTTTGCCATTGAAAAACATGTTTTTCATATACCAGAAATGTTTGAAGCTACTGACTGAATGAAAGGAGCTGGCATCTCACTCTCTTTGAATCTTCTTTATCATGCTAGGATTAACAGGAAAAAGCAAAAAATTTCAGAATTGCACCGTGCAATGTGGAGATATTACTGTTTGTGCATTTACAATATTCATTGATTTTTGCCATTGAAAAACGTCCAGAAATGTTTGAAGCTACTGACTGAATGAAAGGAGCTGGCATCTCACTCTCTTTGAATCTTCTTTATCATGCTAGGATTAGCAGGAAAAAGCAAAAAATTTCAGAATTGCACCGTGCAATGTGGAGATATTACTGTTTGTGCATTTACAATATTCATTGATTTTTGCCATTGAAAAACATGTTTTTCATATACCAGAAATGTTTGAAGCTACTGACTGAATGAAAGGAGCTGGCATCTCACTCTCTTTGAATCTTCTTTATCATGCTAGGATTAACAGGAAAAAGCTAAAAATTTCAGAATTGCACCGTGCAATGTGGAGATATTACTGTTTGTGCATTTACAATATTCATTGATTTTTGCCATTGAAAAACATGTTTTTCATATACCAGAAATGTTTGAAGCTACTGACTGAATGAAAGGAGCTGGCATCTCACTCTCTTTGAATCTTCTTTATCATGCTAGGATTAACAGGAAAAAGCAAAAAATTTCAGAATTGCACCGTGCAATGTGGAGATATTACTGTTTGTGCATTTACAATATTCATTGATTTTTGCCATTGAAAAACATGTTTTTCATATACCAGAAATGTTTGAAGCTACTGACTGAATGAAAGGAGCTGGCATCTCACTCTCTTTGAATCTTCTTTATCATGCTAGGATTAACAGGAAAAAGCTAAAAATTTCAGAATTGCACCGTGCAATGTGGAGATATTACTGTTTGTGCATTTACAATATTCATTGATTTTTGCCATTGAAAAACATGTTCATATTCCAGAAATGTTTGAAGCTACTGACTGAATGAAAGGAGCTGGCATCTCACTCTCTTTGAATCTTCTTTATCATGCTAGGATTAACAGGAAAAAGCTAAAAATTTCAGAATTGCACCGTGCAATGTGGAGATATTACTGTTTGTGCATTTACAATATTCATTGATTTTTGCCATTGAAAAACGTTTTTCATATACCAGAAATGTTTGAAGCTACTGACTGAATGAAAGGAGCTGGCATCTCACTCTCTTTGAATCTTCTTTATCATGCTAGGATTAACAGGAAAAAGCTAAAAATTTCAGAATTGCACCGTGCAATGTGGAGATATTACTGTTTGTGCATTTACAATATTCATTGATTTTTGCCATTGAAAAACATGTTTTTCATATACCAGAAATGTTTGAAGCTACTGACTGAATGAAAGGAGCTGGCATCTCACTCTCTTTGAATCTTCTTTATCATGCTAGGATTAACAGGAAAAAGCTAAAAATTTCAGAATTGCACCGTGCAATGTGGAGATATTACTGTTTGTGCATTTACAATATTCATTGATTTTTGCCATTGAAAAACATGTTTTGCATATACCAGAAATGTTTGAAGCTACTGACTGAATGAAAGGAGCTGGCATCTCACTCTCTTTGAATCTTCTTTATCATGCTAGGATTAACAGGAAAAAGCTAAAAATTTCAGAATTGCACCGTGCAATGTGGAGATATTACTGTTTGTGCATTTACAATATTCATTGATTTTTGCCATTGAAAAACGTCCAGAAATGTTTGAAGCTACTGACTGAATGAAAGGAGCTGGCATCTCACTCTCTTTGAATCTTCTTTATCATGCTAGGATTAACAGGAAAAAGCTAAAAATTTCAGAATTGCACCGTGCAATGTGGAGATATTACTGTTTGTGCATTTACAATATTCATTGATTTTTGCCATTGAAAAACATGTTTTTCATATACCAGAAATGTTTGAAGCTACTGACTGAATGAAAGGAGCTGGCATCTCACTCTCTTTGAATCTTCTTTATCATGCTAGGATTAACAGGAAAAAGCTAAAAATTTCAGAATTGCACCGTGCAATGTGGAGATATTACTGTTTGTGCATTTACAATATTCATTGATTTTTGCCATTGAAAAACATGTTTTTCATATACCAGAAATGTTTGAAGCTACTGACTGAATGAAAGGAGCTGGCATCTCACTCTCTTTGAATCTTCTTTATCATGCTAGGATTAACAGGAAAAAGCAAAAAATTTCAGAATTGCACCGTGCAATGTGGAGATATTACTGTTTGTGCATTTACAATATTCATTGATTTTTGCCATTGAAAAACATGTTTTTCATATACCAGAAATGTTTGAAGCTACTGACTGAATGAAAGGAGCTGGCATCTCACTCTCTTTGAATCTTCTTTATCATGCTAGGATTAACAGGAAAAAGCTAAAAATTTCAGAATTGCACCGTGCAATGTGGAGATATTACTGTTTGTGCATTTACAATATTCATTGATTTTTGCCATTGAAAAACATGTTTTTCATATACCAGAAATGTTTGAAGCTACTGACTGAATGAAAGGAGCTGGCATCTCACTCTCTTTGAATCTTCTTTATCATGCTAGGATTAACAGGAAAAAGCTAAAAATTTCAGAATTGCACCGTGCAATGTGGAGATATTACTGTTTGTGCATTTACAATATTCATTGATTTTTGCCATTGAAAACATGTTTTTCATATACCAGAAATGTTTGAAGCTACTGACTGAATGAAAGGAGCTGGCATCTCACTCTCTTTGAATCTTCTTTATCATGCTAGGATTAACAGGAAAAAGCTAAAAATTTCAGAATTGCACCGTGCAATGTGGAGATATTACTGTTTGTGCATTTACAATATTCATTGATTTTTGCCATTGAAAAACGTTTTTCATATACCAGAAATGTTTGAAGCTACTGACTGAATGAAAGGAGCTGGCATCTCACTCTCTTTGAATCTTCTTTATCATGCTAGGATTAACAGGAAAAAGCTAAAAATTTCAGAATTGCACCGTGCAATGTGGAGATATTACTGTTTGTGCATTTACAATATTCATTGATTTTTGCCATTGAAAAACATGTTTTTCATATACCAGAAATGTTTGAAGCTACTGACTGAATGAAAGGAGCTGGCATCTCACTCTCTTTGAATCTTCTTTATCATGCTAGGATTAACAGGAAAAAGCTAAAAATTTCAGAATTGCACCGTGCAATGTGGAGATATTACTGTTTGTGCATTTACAATATTCATTGATTTTTGCCATTGAAAAACATGTTTTCATATACCAGAAATGTTTGAAGCTACTGACTGAATGAAAGGAGCTGGCATCTCACTCTCTTTGAATCTTCTTTATCATGCTAGGATTAACAGGAAAAAGCTAAAAATTTCAGAATTGCACCGTGCAATGTGGAGATATTACTGTTTGTGCATTTACAATATTCATTGATTTTTGCCATTGAAAAAGATGTTTTTCAATACCAGAAATGTTTGAAGCTACTGACTGAATGAAAGGAGCTGGCATCTCACTCTCTTTGAATCTTCTTTATCATGCTAGGATTAACAGGAAAAAGCTAAAAATTTCAGAATTGCACCGTGCAATGTGGAGATATTACTGTTTGTGCATTTACAATATTCATTGATTTTTGCCATTGAAAAACGTCCAGAAATGTTTGAAGCTACTGACTGAATGAAAGGAGCTGGCATCTCACTCTCTTTGAATCTTCTTTATCATGCTAGGATTAACAGGAAAAAGCTAAAAATTTCAGAATTGCACCGTGCAATGTGGAGATATTACTGTTTGTGCATTTACAATATTCATTGATTTTTGCCATTGAAAAACGTCCAGAAATGTTTGAAGCTACTGACTGAATGAAAGGAGCTGGCATCTCACTCTCTTTGAATCTTCTTTATCATGCTAGGATTAACAGGAAAAAGCTAAAAATTTCAGAATTGCACCGTGCAATGTGGAGATATTACTGTTTGTGCATTTACAATATTCATTGATTTTTGCCATTGAAAAACATGTTTTTCATATACCAGAAATGTTTGAAGCTACTGACTGAATGAAAGGAGCTGGCATCTCACTCTCTTTGAATCTTCTTTATCATGCTAGGATTAACAGGAAAAAGCTAAAAATTTCAGAATTGCACCGTGCAATGTGGAGATATTACTGTTTGTGCATTTACAATATTCATTGATTTTTGCCATTGAAAAACATGTTTTTCATATACCAGAAATGTTTGAAGCTACTGACTGAATGAAAGGAGCTGGCATCTCACTCTCTTTGAATCTTCTTTATCATGCTAGGATTAACAGGAAAAAGCTAAAAATTTCAGAATTGCACCGTGCAATGTGGAGATATTACTGTTTGTGCATTTACAATATTCATTGATTTTTGCCATTGAAAAACATGTTTTTCATATACCAGAAATGTTTGAAGCTACTGACTGAATGAAAGGAGCTGGCATCTCACTCTCTTTGAATCTTCTTTATCATGCTAGGATTAACAGGAAAAAGCAAAAAATTTCAGAATTGCACCGTGCAATGTGGAGATATTACTGTTTGTGCATTTACAATATTCATTGATTTTTGCCATTGAAAAACATGTTTTTCATATACCAGAAATGTTTGAAGCTACTGACTGAATGAAAGGAGCTGGCATCTCACTCTCTTTGAATCTTCTTTATCATGCTAGGATTAACAGGAAAAAGCTAAAAATTTCAGAATTGCACCTTGCAATGTGGAGATATTACTGTTTGTGCATTTACAATATTCATTGATTTTTGCCATTGAAAAACGTCCAGAAATGTTTGAAGCTACTGACTGAATGAAAGGAGCTGGCATCTCACTCTCTTTGAATCTT
>NW_027371084.1:0-30855 GCF_046119375.1 Phyllobates terribilis | reverse complement strand
ATTCAGTCAGTAGCTTCAAACATTTCTGGTATATGAAAAACATGTTTTTCAATGGCAAAAATCAATGAATATTGTAAATGCACAAACAGTAATATCACCACATTGCAAGGTGCAATTCTGAAATTTTTTGCTTTTTCCTGCTAATCCTAGCATGATAAAGAAGATTCAAAGAGAGTGAGATGCCAGCTCCTTTCATTCAGTCAGTAGCTTCAAACATTTCTGGACGTTTTTCAATGGCAAAAATCAATGAATATTGTAAATGCACAAACAGTAATATCTCCACATTGCAAGGTGCAATTCTGAAATTTTTTGCTTTTTCCTGTTAATCCTAGCATGATAAAGAAGATTCAAAGAGAGTGAGATGCCAGCTCCTTTCATTCAGTCAGTAGCTTCAAACATTTCTGGTATATGAAAAACATGTTTTTCAATGGCAAAAATCAATGAATATTGTAAATGCACAAACAGTAATATCTCCACATTGCAAGGTGCAATTCTGAAATTTTTTGCTTTTTCCTGCTAATCCTAGCATGATAAAGAAGATTCAAAGAGAGTGAGATGCCAGCTCCTTTCATTCAGTCAGTAGCTTCAAACATTTCTGGACGTTTTTCAATGGCAAAAATCAATGAATATTGTAAATGCACAAACAGTAATATCTCCACATTGCAAGGTGCAATTCTGAAATTTTTTGCTTTTTCCTGTTAATCCTAGCATGATAAAGAAGATTCAAAGAGAGTGAGATGCCAGCTCCTTTCATTCAGTCAGTAGCTTCAAACATTTCTGGTATATGAAAAACATGTTTTTCAATGGCAAAAATCAATGAATATTGTAAATGCACAAACAGTAATATCTCCACATTGCAAGGTGCAATTCTGAAATTTTTTGCTTTTTCCTGTTAATCCTAGCATGATAAAGAAGATTCAAAGAGAGTGAGATGCCAGCTCCTTTCATTCAGTCAGTAGCTTCAAACATTTCTGGTATATGAAAAACATGTTTTTCAATGGCAAAAATCAATGAATATTGTAAATGCACAAACAGTAATATCTCCACATTGCAAGGTGCAATTCTGAAATTTTTTGCTTTTTCCTGCTAATCCTAGCATGATAAAGAAGATTCAAAGAGAGTGAGATGCCAGCTCCTTTCATTCAGTCAGTAGCTTCAAACATTTCTGGTATATGAAAAACATGTTTTTCAATGGCAAAAATCAATGAATATTGTAAATGCACAAACAGTAATATCTCCACATAGCAAGGTGCAATTCTGAAATTTTTTGCTTTTTCCTGTTAATCCTAGCATGATAAAGAAGATTCAAAGAGAGTGAGATGCCAGCTCCTTTCATTCAGTCAGTAGCTTCAAACATTTCTGGTATATGAAAAACATGTTTTTCAATGGCAAAAATCAATGAATATTGTAAATGCACAAACAGTAATATCTCCACATTGCAAGGTGCAATTCTGAAATTTTTTGCTTTTTCCTGCTAATCCTAGCATGATAAAGAAGATTCAAAGAGAGTGAGATGCCAGCTCCTTTCATTCAGTCAGTAGCTTCAAACATTTCTGGACGTTTTTCAATGGCAAAAATCAATGAATATTGTAAATGCACAAACAGTAATATCTCCACATTGCAAGGTGCAATTCTGAAATTTTTTGCTTTTTCCTGTTAATCCTAGCATGATAAAGAAGATTCAAAGAGAGTGAGATGCCAGCTCCTTTCATTCAGTCAGTAGCTTCAAACATTTCTGGTATATGAAAAACATGTTTTTCAATGGCAAAAATCAATGAATATTGTAAATGCACAAACAGTAATATCTCCACATTGCAAGGTGCAATTCTGAAATTTTTTGCTTTTTCCTGCTAATCCTAGCATGATAAAGAAGATTCAAAGAGAGTGAGATGCCAGCTAATTTCATTCAGTCAGTAGCTTCAAACATTTCTGGACGTTTTTCAATGGCAAAAATCAATGAATATTGTAAATGCACAAACAGTAATATCTCCACATTGCAAGGTGCAATTCTGAAATTTTTTGCTTTTTCCTGTTAATCCTAGCATGATAAAGAAGATTCAAAGAGAGTGAGATGCCAGCTCCTTTCATTCAGTCAGTAGCTTCAAACATTTCTGGTATATGAAAAACATGTTTTTCAATGGCAAAAATCAATGAATATTGTAAATGCACAAACAGTAATATCTCCACATTGCAAGGTGCAATTCTGAAATTTTTTGCTTTTTCCTGTTAATCCTAGCATGATAAAGAAGATTCAAAGAGAGGGAGATGCCAGCTCCTTTCATTCAGTCAGTAGCTTCAAACATTTCTGGTATATGAAAAACATGTTTTTCAATGGCAAAAATCAATGAATATTGTAAATGCACAAACAGTAATATCTCCACATTGCAAGGTGCAATTCTGAAATTTTTTGCTTTTTCCTGCTAATCCTAGCATGATAAAGAAGATTCAAAGAGAGTGAGATGCCAGCTCCTTTCATTCAGTCAGTAGCTTCAAACATTTCTGGTATATGAAAAACATGTTTTTCAATGGCAAAAATCAATGAATATTGTAAATGCACAAACAGTAATATCTCCACATTGCAAGGTGCAATTCTGAAATTTTTTGCTTTTTCCTGTTAATCCTAGCATGATAAAGAAGATTCAAAGAGAGTGAGATGCCAGCTCCTTTCATTCAGTCAGTAGCTTCAAACATTTCTGGTATATGAAAAACATGTTTTTCAATGGCAAAAATCAATGAATATTGTAAATGCACAAACAGTAATATCTCCACATTGCAAGGTGCAATTCTGAAATTTTTTGCTTTTTCCTGCTAATCCTAGCATGATAAAGAAGATTCAAAGAGAGTGAGATGCCAGCTCCTTTCATTCAGTCAGTAGCTTCAAACATTTCTGGTATATGAAAAACATGTTTTTCAATGGCAAAAATCAATGAATATTGTAAATGCACAAACAGTAATATCTCCACATTGCAAGGTGCAATTCTGAAATTTTTTGCTTTTTCCTGTTAATCCTAGCATGATAAAGAAGATTCAAAGAGAGTGAGATGCCAGCTCCTTTCATTCAGTCAGTAGCTTCAAACATTTCTGGTATATGAAAAACATGTTTTTCAATGGCAAAAATCAATGAATATTGTAAATGCACAAACAGTAATATCTCCACATTGCAAGGTGCAATTCTGAAATTTTTTGCTTTTTCCTGCTAATCCTAGCATGATAAAGAAGATTCAAAGAGAGTGAGATGCCAGCTCCTTTCATTCAGTCAGTAGCTTCAAACATTTCTGGACGTTTTTCAATGGCAAAAATCAATGAATATTGTAAATGCACAAACAGTAATATCTCCACATTGCAAGGTGCAATTCTGAAATTTTTTGCTTTTTCCTGTTAATCCTAGCATGATAAAGAAGATTCAAAGAGAGTGAGATGCCAGCTCCTTTCATTCAGTCAGTAGCTTCAAACATTTCTGGTGTATGAAAAACATGTTTTTCAATGGCAAAAATCAATGAATATTGTAAATGCACAAACAGTAATATCTCCACATTGCAAGGTGCAATTCTGAAATTTTTTGCTTTTTCCTGCTAATCCTAGCATGATAAAGAAGATTCAAAGAGAGTGAGATGCCAGCTCCTTTCATTCAGTCAGTAGCTTCAAACATTTCTGGTATATGAAAAACATGTTTTTCAATGGCAAAAATCAATGAATATTGTAAATGCACAAACAGTAATATCTCCACATTGCAAGGTGCAATTCTGAAATTTTTTGCTTTTTCCTGCTAATCCTAGCATGATAAAGAAGATTCAAAGAGAGTGAGATGCCAGCTCCTTTCATTCAGTCAGTAGCTTCAAACATTTCTGGACGTTTTTCAATGGCAAAAATCAATGAATATTGTAAATGCACAAACAGTAATATCTCCACATTGCAAGGTGCAATTCTGAAATTTTTTGCTTTTTCCTGCTAATCCTAGCATGATAAAGAAGATTCAAAGAGAGTGAGATGCCAGCTCCTTTCATTCAGTCAGTAGCTTCAAACATTTCTGGACGTTTTTCAATGGCAAAAATCAATGAATATTGTAAATGCACAAACAGTAATATTTCCACATTGCAAGGTGCAATTCTGAAATTTTTTGCTTTTTCCTGTTAATCCTAGCATGATAAAGAAGATACAAAGAGAGTGAGATGCCAGCTCCTTTCATTCAGTCAGTAGCTTCAAACATTTCTGGTATATGAAAAACATGTTTTTCAATGGCAAAAATCAATGAATATTGTAAATGCACAAACAGTAATATCTCCACATTGCAAGGTGCAATTCTGAAATTTTTTGCTTTTTCCTGTTAATCCTAGCATGATAAAGAAGATTCAAAGAGAGTGAGATGCCAGCTCCTTTCATTCAGTCAGTAGCTTCAAACATTTCTGGTATATGAAAAACATGTTTTTCAATGGCAAAAATCAATGAATATTGTAAATGCACAAACAGTAATATCTCCACATTGCAAGGTGCAATTCTGAAATTTTTTGCTTTTTCCTGTTAATCCTAGCATGATAAAGAAGATTCAAAGAGAGTGAGATGCCAGCTCCTTTCATTCAGTCAGTAGCTTCAAACATTTCTGGTATATGAAAAACATGTTTTTCAATGGCAAAAATCAATGAATATTGTAAATGCACAAACAGTAATATCTCCACATTGCAAGGTGCAATTCTGAAATTTTTTGCTTTTTCCTGTTAATCCTAGCATGATAAAGAAGATTCAAAGAGAGTGAGATGCCAGCTCCTTTCATTCAGTCAGTAGCTTCAAACATTTCTGGTATATGAAAAACATGTTTTTCAATGGCAAAAATCAATAAATATTGTAAATGCACAAACAGTAATATCTCCACATTGCAAGGTGCAATTCTGAAATTTTTTGCTTTTTCCTGCTAATCCTAGCATGATAAAGAAGATTCAAAGAGAGTGAGATGCCAGCTTCTTTCATTCAGTCAGTAGCTTCAAACATTTCTGGTATATGAAAAACATGTTTTCAATGGCAAAAATCAATGAATATTGTAAATGCACAAACAGTAATATCTCCACATTGCAAGGTGCAATTCTGAAATTTTTTGCTTTTTCCTGCTAATCCTAGCATGATAAAGAAGATTCAAAGAGAGTGAGATGCCAGCTCCTTTCATTCAGTCAGTAGCTTCAAACATTTCTGGACGTTTTTCAATGGCAAAAATCAATGAATATTGTAAATGCACAAACAGTAATATCTCCACATTGCAAGGTGCAATTCTGAAATTTTTTGCTTTTTCCTGTTAATCCTAGCATGATAAAGAAGATTCAAAGAGAGTGAGATGCCAGCTCCTTTCATTCAGTCAGTAGCTTCAAACATTTCTGGTATATGAAAAACATGTTTTTCAATGGCAAAAATCAATGAATATTGTAAATGCACAAACAGTAATATCTCCACATTGCAAGGTGCAATTCTGAAATTTTTTGCTTTTTCCTGCTAATCCTAGCATGATAAAGAAGATTCAAAGAGAGTGAGATGCCAGCTCCTTTCATTCAGTCAGTAGCTTCAAACATTTCTGGTATATGAAAAACATGTTTTTCAATGGCAAAAATCAATGAATATTGTAAATGCACAAACAGTAATATCTCCACATTGCAAGGTGCAATTCTGAAATTTTTTGCTTTTTCCTGCTAATCCTAGCATGATAAAGAAGATTCAAAGAGAGTGAGATGCCAGCTCCTTTCATTCAGTCAGTAGCTTCAAACATTTCTGGACGTTTTTCAATGGCAAAAATCAATGAATATTGTAAATGCACAAACAGTAATATCTCCACATTGCAAGGTGCAATTCTGAAATTTTTTGCTTTTTCCTGCTAATCCTAGCATGATAAAGAAGATTCAAAGAGAGTGAGATGCCAGCTCCTTTCATTCAGTCAGTAGCTTCAAACATTTCTGGACGTTTTTCAATGGCAAAAATCAATGAATATTGTAAATGCACAAACAGTAATATCTCCACATTGCAAGGTGCAATTCTGAAATTTTTTGCTTTTTCCTGTTAATCCTAGCATGATAAAGAAGATTCAAAGAGAGTGAGATGCCAGCTCCTTTCATTCAGTCAGTAGCTTCAAACATTTCTGGTATATGAAAAACATGTTTTTCAATGGCAAAAATCAATGAATATTGTAAATGCACAAACAGTAATATCTCCACATTGCAAGGTGCAATTCTGAATTTTTTTGCTTTTTCCTGTTAATCCTAGCATGATAAAGAAGATTCAAAGAGAGTGAGATGCCAGCTCCTTTCATTCAGTCAGTAGCTTCAAACATTTCTGGTATATGAAAAACATGTTTTTCAATGGCAAAAATCAATGAATACTGTAAATGCACAAACAGTAATATCTCCACATTGCAAGGTGCAATTCTGAAATTTTTTGCTTTTTCCTGTTAATCCTAGCATGATAAAGAAGATTCAAAGACAGTGAGATGCCAGCTCCTTTCATTCAGTCAGTAGCTTCAAACATTTCTGGTATATGAAAAACATGTTTTTCAATGGCAAAAATCAATGAATATTGTAAATGCACAAACAGTAATATCTCCACATTGCAAGGTGCAATTCTGAAATTTTTTGCTTTTTCCTGCTAATCCTAGCATGATAAAGAAGATTCAAAGAGAGTGAGATGCCAGCTCCTTTCATTCAGTCAGTAGCTTCAAACATTTCTGGTATATGAAAAACATGTTTTTCAATGGCAAAAATCAATGAATATTGTAAATGCACAAACAGTAATATCTCCACATTGCAAGGTGCAATTCTGAAATTTTTTGCTTTTTCCTGCTAATCCTAGCATGATAAAGAAGATTCAAAGAGAGTGAGATGCCAGCTCCTTTCATTCAGTCAGTAGCTTCAAACATTTCTGGACGTTTTTCAATGGCAAAAATCAATGAATATTGTAAATGCACAAACAGTAATATCTCCACATTGCAAGGTGCAATTCTGAAATTTTTTGCTTTTTCCTGCTAATCCTAGCATGATAAAGAAGATTCAAAGAGAGTGAGATGCCAGCTCCTTTCATTCAGTCAGTAGCTTCAAACATTTCTGGACGTTTTTCAATGGCAAAAATCAATGAATATTGTAAATGCACAAACAGTAATATTTCCACATTGCAAGGTGCAATTCTGAAATTTTTTGCTTTTTCCTGTTAATCCTAGCATGATAAAGAAGATTCAAAGAGAGTGAGATGCCAGCTCCTTTCATTCAGTCAGTAGCTTCAAACATTTCTGGTATATGAAAAACATGTTTTTCAATGGCAAAAATCAATGAATATTGTAAATGCACAAACAGTAATATCTCCACATTGCAAGGTGCAATTCTGAAATTTTTTGCTTTTTCCTGCTAATCCTAGCATGATAAAGAAGATTCAAAGAGAGTGAGATGCCAGCTCCTTTCATTCAGTCAGTAGCTTCAAACATTTCTGGACGTTTTTCAATGGCAAAAATCAATGAATATTGTAAATGCACAAACAGTAATATTTCCACATTGCAAGGTGCAATTCTGAAATTTTTTGCTTTTTCCTGTTAATCCTAGCATGATAAAGAAGATTCAAAGAGAGTGAGATGCCAGCTCCTTTCATTCAGTCAGTAGCTTCAAACATTTCTGGTATATGAAAAACATGTTTTTCAATGGCAAAAATCAATGAATATTGTAAATGCACAAACAGTAATATCTCCACATTGCAAGGTGCAATTCTGAAATTTTTTGCTTTTTCCTGTTAATCCTAGCATGATAAAGAAGATTCAAAGAGAGTGAGATGCCAGCTCCTTTCATTCAGTCAGTAGCTTCAAACATTTCTGGTATATGAAAAACATGTTTTTCAATGGCAAAAATCAATGAATATTGTAAATGCACAAACAGTAATATCTCCACATTGCAAGGTGCAATTCTGAAATTTTTTGCTTTTTCCTGTTAATCCTAGCATGATAAAGAAGATTCAAAGAGAGTGAGATGCCAGCTCCTTTCATTCAGTCAGTAGCTTCAAACATTTCTGGTATATGAAAAACATGTTTTTCAATGGCAAAAATCAATGAATATTGTAAATGCACAAACAGTAATATCTCCACATTGCAAGGTGCAATTCTGAAATTTTTTGCTTTTTCCTGTTAATCCTAGCATGATAAAGAAGATTCAAAGAGAGTGAGATGCCAGCTCCTTTCATTCAGTCAGTAGCTTCAAACATTTCTGGTATATGAAAAACATGTTTTTCAATGGCAAAAATCAATGAATATTGTAAATGCACAAACAGTAATATCTCCACATTGCAAGGTGCAATTCTGAAATTTTTTGCTTTTTCCTGTTAATCCTAGCATGATAAAGAAGATTCAAAGAGAGTGAGATGCCAGCTCCTTTCATTCAGTCAGTAGCTTCAAACATTTCTGGTATATGAAAAACATGTTTTTCAATGGCAAAAATCAATGAATATTGTAAATGCACAAACAGTAATATCTCCACATTGCAAGGTGCAATTCTGAAATTTTTTGCTTTTTCCTGTTAATCCTAGCATGATAAAGAAGATTCAAAGAGAGTGAGATGCCAGCTCCTTTCATTCAGTCAGTAGCTTCAAACATTTCTGGTATATGAAAAACATGTTTTTCAATGGCAAAAATCAATGAATATTGTAAATGCACAAACAGTAATATCTCCACATTGCAAGGTGCAATTCTGAAATTTTTTGCTTTTTCCTGCTAATCCTAGCATGATAAAGAAGATTCAAAGAGAGTGAGATGCCAGCTCCTTTCATTCAGTCAGTAGCTTCAAACATTTCTGGACGTTTTTCAATGGCAAAAATCAATGAATATTGTAAATGCACAAACAGTAATATCTCCACATTGCAAGGTGCAATTCTGAAATTTTTTGCTTTTTCCTGTTAATCCTAGCATGATAAAGAAGATTCAAAGAGATTGAGATGCCAGCTCCTTTCATTCAGTCAGTAGCTTCAAACATTTCTGGTATATGAAAAACATGTTTTTCAATGGCAAAAATCAATGAATATTGTAAATGCACAAACAGTAATATCTCCACATTGCAAGGTGCAATTCTGAAATTTTTTGCTTTTTCCTGCTAATCCTAGCATGATAAAGAAGATTCAAAGAGAGTGAGATGCCAGCTCCTTTCATTCAGTCAGTAGCTTCAAACATTTCTGGTATATGAAAAACATGTTTTTCAATGGCAAAAATCAATGAATATTGTAAATGCACAAACAGTAATATCTCCACATTGCAAGGTGCAATTCTGAAATTTTTTGCTTTTTCCTGCTAATCCTAGCATGATAAAGAAGATTCAAAGAGAGTGAGATGCCAGCTCCTTTCATTCAGTCAGTAGCTTCAAACATTTCTGGACGTTTTTCAATGGCAAAAATCAATGAATATTGTAAATGCACAAACAGTAATATCTCCACATTGCAAGGTGCAATTCTGAAATTTTTTGCTTTTTCCTGCTAATCCTAGCATGATAAAGAAGATTCAAAGAGAGTGAGATGCCAGCTCCTTTCATTCAGTCAGTAGCTTCAAACATTTCTGGACGTTTTTCAATGGCAAAAATCAATGAATATTGTAAATGCACAAACAGTAATATTTCCACATTGCAAGGTGCAATTCTGAAATTTTTTGCTTTTTCCTGTTAATCCTAGCATGATAAAGAAGATTCAAAGAGAGTGAGATGCCAGCTCCTTTCATTCAGTCAGTAGCTTCAAACATTTCTGGTATATGAAAAACATGTTTTTCAATGGCAAAAATCAATGAATATTGTAAATGCACAAACAGTAATATCTCCACATTGCAAGGTGCAATTCTGAAATTTTTTGCTTTTTCCTGTTAATCCTAGCATGATAAAGAAGATTCAAAGAGAGTGAGATGCCAGCTCCTTTCATTCAGTCAGTAGCTTCAAACATTTCTGGTATATGAAAAACATGTTTTTCAATGGCAAAAATCAATGAATATTGTAAATGCACAAACTGTAATATCTCCACATTGCAAGGTGCAATTCTGAAATTTTTTGCTTTTTCCTGTTAATCCTAGCATGATAAAGAAGATTCAAAGAGAGTGAGATGCCAGCTCCTTTCATTCAGTCAGTAGCTTCAAACATTTCTGGTATATGAAAAACATGTTTTTCAATGGCAAAAATCAATGAATATTGTAAATGCACAAACAGTAATATCTCCACATTGCAAGGTGCAATTCTGAAATTTTTTGCTTTTTCCTGTTAATCCTAGCATGATAAAGAAGATTCAAAGAGAGTGAGATGCCAGCTCCTTTCATTCAGTCAGTAGCTTCAAACATTTCTGGTATATGAAAAACATGTTTTTCAATGGCAAAAATCAATAAATATTGTAAATGCACAAACAGTAATATCTCCACATTGCAAGGTGCAATTCTGAAATTTTTTGCTTTTTCCTGCTAATCCTAGCATGATAAAGAAGATTCAAAGAGAGTGAGATGCCAGCTCCTTTCATTCAGTCAGTAGCTTCAAACATTTCTGGTATATGAAAAACATGTTTTCAATGGCAAAAATCAATGAATATTGTAAATGCACAAACAGTAATATCTCCACATTGCAAGGTGCAATTCTGAAATTTTTTGCTTTTTCCTGCTAATCCTAGCATGATAAAGAAGATTCAAAGAGAGTGAGATGCCAGCTCCTTTCATTCAGTCAGTAGCTTCAAACATTTCTGGACGTTTTTCAATGGCAAAAATCAATGAATATTGTAAATGCACAAACAGTAATATCTCCACATTGCAAGGTGCAATTCTGAAATTTTTTGCTTTTTCCTGTTAATCCTAGCATGATAAAGAAGATTCAAAGAGAGTGAGATGCCAGCTCCTTTCATTCAGTCAGTAGCTTCAAACATTTCTGGTATATGAAAAACATGTTTTTCAATGGCAAAAATCAATGAATATTGTAAATGCACAAACAGTAATATCTCCACATTGCAAGGTGCAATTCTGAAATTTTTTGCTTTTTCCTGCTAATCCTAGCATGATAAAGAAGATTCAAAGAGAGTGAGATGCCAGCTCCTTTCATTCAGTCAGTAGCTTCAAACATTTCTGGTATATGAAAAACATGTTTTTCAATGGCAAAAATCAATGAATATTGTAAATGCACAAACAGTAATATCTCCACATTGCAAGGTGCAATTCTGAAATTTTTTGCTTTTTCCTGCTAATCCTAGCATGATAAAGAAGATTCAAAGAGAGTGAGATGCCAGCTCCTTTCATTCAGTCAGTAGCTTCAAACATTTCTGGACGTTTTTCAATGGCAAAAATCAATGAATATTGTAAATGCACAAACAGTAATATCTCCACATTGCAAGGTGCAATTCTGAAATTTTTTGCTTTTTCCTGCTAATCCTAGCATGATAAAGAAGATTCAAAGAGAGTGAGATGCCAGCTCCTTTCATTCAGTCAGTAGCTTCAAACATTTCTGGACGTTTTTCAATGGCAAAAATCAATGAATATTGTAAATGCACAAACAGTAATATCTCCACATTGCAAGGTGCAATTCTGAAATTTTTTGCTTTTTCCTGTTAATCCTAGCATGATAAAGAAGATTCAAAGAGAGTGAGATGCCAGCTCCTTTCATTCAGTCAGTAGCTTCAAACATTTCTGGTATATGAAAAACATGTTTTTCAATGGCAAAAATCAATGAATATTGTAAATGCACAAACAGTAATATCTCCACATTGCAAGGTGCAATTCTGAATTTTTTTGCTTTTTCCTGTTAATCCTAGCATGATAAAGAAGATTCAAAGAGAGTGAGATGCCAGCTCCTTTCATTCAGTCAGTAGCTTCAAACATTTCTGGTATATGAAAAACATGTTTTTCAATGGCAAAAATCAATGAATACTGTAAATGCACAAACAGTAATATCTCCACATTGCAAGGTGCAATTCTGAAATTTTTTGCTTTTTCCTGTTAATCCTAGCATGATAAAGAAGATTCAAAGACAGTGAGATGCCAGCTCCTTTCATTCAGTCAGTAGCTTCAAACATTTCTGGTATATGAAAAACATGTTTTTCAATGGCAAAAATCAATGAATATTGTAAATGCACAAACAGTAATATCTCCACATTGCAAGGTGCAATTCTGAAATTTTTTGCTTTTTCCTGCTAATCCTAGCATGATAAAGAAGATTCAAAGAGAGTGAGATGCCAGCTCCTTTCATTCAGTCAGTAGCTTCAAACATTTCTGGTATATGAAAAACATGTTTTTCAATGGCAAAAATCAATGAATATTGTAAATGCACAAACAGTAATATCTCCACATTGCAAGGTGCAATTCTGAAATTTTTTGCTTTTTCCTGCTAATCCTAGCATGATAAAGAAGATTCAAAGAGAGTGAGATGCCAGCTCCTTTCATTCAGTCAGTAGCTTCAAACATTTCTGGACGTTTTTCAATGGCAAAAATCAATGAATATTGTAAATGCACAAACAGTAATATCTCCACATTGCAAGGTGCAATTCTGAAATTTTTTGCTTTTTCCTGCTAATCCTAGCATGATAAAGAAGATTCAAAGAGAGTGAGATGCCAGCTCCTTTCATTCAGTCAGTAGCTTCAAACATTTCTGGACGTTTTTCAATGGCAAAAATCAATGAATATTGTAAATGCACAAACAGTAATATTTCCACATTGCAAGGTGCAATTCTGAAATTTTTTGCTTTTTCCTGTTAATCCTAGCATGATAAAGAAGATTCAAAGAGAGTGAGATGCCAGCTCCTTTCATTCAGTCAGTAGCTTCAAACATTTCTGGTATATGAAAAACATGTTTTTCAATGGCAAAAATCAATGAATATTGTAAATGCACAAACAGTAATATCTCCACATTGCAAGGTGCAATTCTGAAATTTTTTGCTTTTTCCTGTTAATCCTAGCATGATAAAGAAGATTCAAAGAGAGTGAGATGCCAGCTCCTTTCATTCAGTCAGTAGCTTCAAACATTTCTGGTATATGAAAAACATGTTTTTCAATGGCAAAAATCAATGAATATTGTAAATGCACAAACAGTAATATCTCCACATTGCAAGGTGCAATTCTGAAATTTTTTGCTTTTTCCTGTTAATCCTAGCATGATAAAGAAGATTCAAAGAGAGTGAGATGCCAGCTCCTTTCATTCAGTCAGTAGCTTCAAACATTTCTGGTATATGAAAAACATGTTTTTCAATGGCAAAAATCAATGAATATTGTAAATGCACAAACAGTAATATCTCCACATTGCAAGGTGCAATTCTGAAATTTTTTGCTTTTTCCTGTTAATCCTAGCATGATAAAGAAGATTCAAAGAGAGTGAGATGCCAGCTCCTTTCATTCAGTCAGTAGCTTCAAACATTTCTGGTATATGAAAAACATGTTTTTCAATGGCAAAAATCAATAAATATTGTAAATGCACAAACAGTAATATCTCCACATTGCAAGGTGCAATTCTGAAATTTTTTGCTTTTTCCTGCTAATCCTAGCATGATAAAGAAGATTCAAAGAGAGTGAGATGCCAGCTCCTTTCATTCAGTCAGTAGCTTCAAACATTTCTGGTATATGAAAAACATGTTTTCAATGGCAAAAATCAATGAATATTGTAAATGCACAAACAGTAATATCTCCACATTGCAAGGTGCAATTCTGAAATTTTTTGCTTTTTCCTGCTAATCCTAGCATGATAAAGAAGATTCAAAGAGAGTGAGATGCCAGCTCCTTTCATTCAGTCAGTAGCTTCAAACATTTCTGGACGTTTTTCAATGGCAAAAATCAATGAATATTGTAAATGCACAAACAGTAATATCTCCACATTGCAAGGTGCAATTCTGAAATTTTTTGCTTTTTCCTGTTAATCCTAGCATGATAAAGAAGATTCAAAGAGAGTGAGATGCCAGCTCCTTTCATTCAGTCAGTAGCTTCAAACATTTCTGGTATATGAAAAACATGTTTTTCAATGGCAAAAATCAATGAATATTGTAAATGCACAAACAGTAATATCTCCACATTGCAAGGTGCAATTCTGAAATTTTTTGCTTTTTCCTGCTAATCCTAGCATGATAAAGAAGATTCAAAGAGAGTGAGATGCCAGCTCCTTTCATTCAGTCAGTAGCTTCAAACATTTCTGGTATATGAAAAACATGTTTTTCAATGGCAAAAATCAATGAATATTGTAAATGCACAAACAGTAATATCTCCACATTGCAAGGTGCAATTCTGAAATTTTTTGCTTTTTCCTGCTAATCCTAGCATGATAAAGAAGATTCAAAGAGAGTGAGATGCCAGCTCCTTTCATTCAGTCAGTAGCTTCAAACATTTCTGGACGTTTTTCAATGGCAAAAATCAATGAATATTGTAAATGCACAAACAGTAATATCTCCACATTGCAAGGTGCAATTCTGAAATTTTTTGCTTTTTCCTGCTAATCCTAGCATGATAAAGAAGATTCAAAGAGAGTGAGATGCCAGCTCCTTTCATTCAGTCAGTAGCTTCAAACATTTCTGGACGTTTTTCAATGGCAAAAATCAATGAATATTGTAAATGCACAAACAGTAATATCTCCACATTGCAAGGTGCAATTCTGAAATTTTTTGCTTTTTCCTGTTAATCCTAGCATGATAAAGAAGATTCAAAGAGAGTGAGATGCCAGCTCCTTTCATTCAGTCAGTAGCTTCAAACATTTCTGGTATATGAAAAACATGTTTTTCAATGGCAAAAATCAATGAATATTGTAAATGCACAAACAGTAATATCTCCACATTGCAAGGTGCAATTCTGAATTTTTTTGCTTTTTCCTGTTAATCCTAGCATGATAAAGAAGATTCAAAGAGAGTGAGATGCCAGCTCCTTTCATTCAGTCAGTAGCTTCAAACATTTCTGGTAAATGAAAAACATGTTTTTCAATGGCAAAAATCAATGAATACTGTAAATGCACAAACAGTAATATCTCCACATTGCAAGGTGCAATTCTGAAATTTTTTGCTTTTTCCTGTTAATCCTAGCATGATAAAGAAGATTCAAAGACAGTGAGATGCCAGCTCCTTTCATTCAGTCAGTAGCTTCAAACATTTCTGGTATATGAAAAACATGTTTTTCAATGGCAAAAATCAATGAATATTGTAAATGCACAAACAGTAATATCTCCACATTGCAAGGTGCAATTCTGAAATTTTTTGCTTTTTCCTGTTAATCCTAGCATGATAAAGAAGATTCAAAGAGAGTGAGATGCCAGCTCCTTTCATTCAGTCAGTAGCTTCAAACATTTCTGGTATATGAAAAACATGTTTTTCAATGGCAAAAATCAATAAATATTGTAAATGCACAAACAGTAATATCTCCACATTGCAAGGTGCAATTCTGAAATTTTTTGCTTTTTCCTGCTAATCCTAGCATGATAAAGAAGATCAAAGAGAGTGAGATGCCAGCTCCTTTCATTCAGTCAGTAGCTTCAAACATTTCTGGACGTTTTTCAATGGCAAAAATCAATGAATATTGTAAATGCACAAACAGTAATATCTCCACATTGCAAGGTGCAATTCTGAAATTTTTTGCTTTTTCCTGTTAATCCTAGCATGATAAAGATTCAAAGAGAGTGAGATGCCAGCTCCTTTCATTCAGTCAGTAGCTTCAAACATTTCTGGTATATGAAAAACATGTTTTTCAATGGCAAAAATCAATGAATATTGTAAATGCACAAACAGTAATATCTCCACATTGCAAGGTGCAATTCTGAAATTTTTTGCTTTTTCCTGTTAATCCTAGCATGATAAAGAAGATTCAAAGAGAGTGAGATGCCAGCTCCTTTCATTCAGTCAGTAGCTTCAAACATTTCTGGTATATGAAAAACATGTTTTTCAATGACAAAAATCAATGAATATTGTAAATGCACAAACAGTAATATCTCCACATTGCAAGGTGCAATTCTGAAATTTTTTGCTTTTTCCTGCTAATCCTAGCATGATAAAGAAGATTCAAAGAGAGTGAGATGCCAGCTCCTTTCATTCAGTCAGTAGCTTCAAACATTTCTGGTATATGAAAAACATGTTTTTCAATGGCAAAAATCAATGAATATTGTAAATGCACAAACAGTAATATCTCCACATTGCAAGGTGCAATTCTGAAATTTTTTGCTTTTTCCTGCTAATCCTAGCATGATAAAGAAGATTCAAAGAGAGTGAGATGCCAGCTCCTTTCATTCAGTCAGTAGCTTCAAACATTTCTGGACGTTTTTCAATGGCAAAAATCAATGAATATTGTAAATGCACAAACAGTAATATCTCCACATTGCAAGGTGCAATTCTGAAATTTTTTGCTTTTTCCTGCTAATCCTAGCATGATAAAGAAGATTCAAAGAGAGTGAGATGCCAGCTCCTTTCATTCAGTCAGTAGCTTCAAACATTTCTGGACGTTTTTCAATGGCAAAAATCAATGAATATTGTAAATGCACAAACAGTAATATTTCCACATTGCAAGGTGCAATTCTGAAATTTTTTGCTTTTTCCTGTTAATCCTAGCATGATAAAGAAGATTCAAAGAGAGTGAGATGCCAGCTCCTTTCATTCAGTCAGTAGCTTCAAACATTTCTGGTATATGAAAAACATGTTTTTCAATGGCAAAAATCAATGAATATTGTAAATGCACAAACAGTAATATCTCCACATTGCAAGGTGCAATTCTGAAATTTTTTGCTTTTTCCTGTTAATCCTAGCATGATAAAGAAGATTCAAAGAGAGTGAGATGCCAGCTCCTTTCATTCAGTCAGTAGCTTCAAACATTTCTGGTATATGAAAAACATGTTTTTCAATGGCAAAAATCAATGAATATTGTAAATGCACAAACAGTAATATCTCCACATTGCAAGGTGCAATTCTGAAATTTTTTGCTTTTTCCTGTTAATCCTAGCATGATAAAGAAGATTCAAAGAGAGTGAGATGCCAGCTCCTTTCATTCAGTCAGTAGCTTCAAACATTTCTGGTATATGAAAAACATGTTTTTCAATGGCAAAAATCAATGAATATTGTAAATGCACAAACAGTAATATCTCCACATTGCAAGGTGCAATTCTGAAATTTTTTGCTTTTTCCTGTTAATCCTAGCATGATAAAGAAGATTCAAAGAGAGTGAGATGCCAGCTCCTTTCATTCAGTCAGTAGCTTCAAACATTTCTGGTATATGAAAAACATGTTTTTCAATGGCAAAAATCAATAAATATTGTAAATGCACAAACAGTAATATCTCCACATTGCAAGGTGCAATTCTGAAATTTTTTGCTTTTTCCTGCTAATCCTAGCATGATAAAGAAGATTCAAAGAGAGTGAGATGCCAGCTCCTTTCATTCAGTCAGTAGCTTCAAACATTTCTGGTATATGAAAAACATGTTTTCAATGGCAAAAATCAATGAATATTGTAAATGCACAAACAGTAATATCTCCACATTGCAAGGTGCAATTCTGAAATTTTTTGCTTTTTCCTGCTAATCCTAGCATGATAAAGAAGATTCAAAGAGAGTGAGATGCCAGCTCCTTTCATTCAGTCAGTAGCTTCAAACATTTCTGGACGTTTTTCAATGGCAAAAATCAATGAATATTGTAAATGCACAAACAGTAATATCTCCACATTGCAAGGTGCAATTCTGAAATTTTTTGCTTTTTCCTGTTAATCCTAGCATGATAAAGAAGATTCAAAGAGAGTGAGATGCCAGCTCCTTTCATTCAGTCAGTAGCTTCAAACATTTCTGGTATATGAAAAACATGTTTTTCAATGGCAAAAATCAATGAATATTGTAAATGCACAAACAGTAATATCTCCACATTGCAAGGTGCAATTCTGAAATTTTTTGCTTTTTCCTGCTAATCCTAGCATGATAAAGAAGATTCAAAGAGAGTGAGATGCCAGCTCCTTTCATTCAGTCAGTAGCTTCAAACATTTCTGGTATATGAAAAACATGTTTTTCAATGGCAAAAATCAATGAATATTGTAAATGCACAAACAGTAATATCTCCACATTGCAAGGTGCAATTCTGAAATTTTTTGCTTTTTCCTGCTAATCCTAGCATGATAAAGAAGATTCAAAGAGAGTGAGATGCCAGCTCCTTTCATTCAGTCAGTAGCTTCAAACATTTCTGGACGTTTTTCAATGGCAAAAATCAATGAATATTGTAAATGCACAAACAGTAATATCTCCACATTGCAAGGTGCAATTCTGAAATTTTTTGCTTTTTCCTGCTAATCCTAGCATGATAAAGAAGATTCAAAGAGAGTGAGATGCCAGCTCCTTTCATTCAGTCAGTAGCTTCAAACATTTCTGGACGTTTTTCAATGGCAAAAATCAATGAATATTGTAAATGCACAAACAGTAATATCTCCACATTGCAAGGTGCAATTCTGAAATTTTTTGCTTTTTCCTGTTAATCCTAGCATGATAAAGAAGATTCAAAGAGAGTGAGATGCCAGCTCCTTTCATTCAGTCAGTAGCTTCAAACATTTCTGGTATATGAAAAACATGTTTTTCAATGGCAAAAATCAATGAATATTGTAAATGCACAAACAGTAATATCTCCACATTGCAAGGTGCAATTCTGAATTTTTTTGCTTTTTCCTGTTAATCCTAGCATGATAAAGAAGATTCAAAGAGAGTGAGATGCCAGCTCCTTTCATTCAGTCAGTAGCTTCAAACATTTCTGGTAAATGAAAAACATGTTTTTCAATGGCAAAAATCAATGAATACTGTAAATGCACAAACAGTAATATCTCCACATTGCAAGGTGCAATTCTGAAATTTTTTGCTTTTTCCTGTTAATCCTAGCATGATAAAGAAGATTCAAAGACAGTGAGATGCCAGCTCCTTTCATTCAGTCAGTAGCTTCAAACATTTCTGGTATATGAAAAACATGTTTTTCAATGGCAAAAATCAATGAATATTGTAAATGCACAAACAGTAATATCTCCACATTGCAAGGTGCAATTCTGAAATTTTTTGCTTTTTCCTGCTAATCCTAGCATGATAAAGAAGATCAAAGAGAGTGAGATGCCAGCTCCTTTCATTCAGTCAGTAGCTTCAAACATTTCTGGACGTTTTTCAATGGCAAAAATCAATGAATATTGTAAATGCACAAACAGTAATATCTCCACATTGCAAGGTGCAATTCTGAAATTTTTTGCTTTTTCCTGTTAATCCTAGCATGATAAAGATTCAAAGAGAGTGAGATGCCAGCTCCTTTCATTCAGTCAGTAGCTTCAAACATTTCTGGTATATGAAAAACATGTTTTTCAATGGCAAAAATCAATGAATATTGTAAATGCACAAACAGTAATATCTCCACATTGCAAGGTGCAATTCTGAAATTTTTTGCTTTTTCCTGTTAATCCTAGCATGATAAAGAAGATTCAAAGAGAGTGAGATGCCAGCTCCTTTCATTCAGTCAGTAGCTTCAAACATTTCTGGTATATGAAAAACATGTTTTTCAATGACAAAAATCAATGAATATTGTAAATGCACAAACAGTAATATCTCCACATTGCAAGGTGCAATTCTGAAATTTTTTGCTTTTTCCTGCTAATCCTAGCATGATAAAGAAGATTCAAAGAGAGTGAGATGCCAGCTCCTTTCATTCAGTCAGTAGCTTCAAACATTTCTGGTATATGAAAAACATGTTTTTCAATGGCAAAAATCAATGAATATTGTAAATGCACAAACAGTAATATCTCCACATTGCAAGGTGCAATTCTGAAATTTTTTGCTTTTTCCTGTTAATCCTAGCATGATAAAGAAGATTCAAAGAGAGTGAGATGCCAGCTCCTTTCATTCAGTCAGTAGCTTCAAACATTTCTGGTATATGAAAAACATGTTTTTCAATGGCAAAAATCAATGAATATTGTAAATGCACAAACAGTAATATCTCCACATTGCAAGGTGCAATTCTGAAATTTTTTGCTTTTTCCTGCTAATCCTAGCATGATAAAGAAGATTCAAAGAGAGTGACATGCCAGCTCCTTTCATTCAGTCAGTAGCTTCAAACATTTCTGGACGTTTTTCAATGGCAAAAATCAATGAATATTGTAAATGCACAAACAGTAATATCTCCACATTGCAAGGTGCAATTCTGAAATTTTTTGCTTTTTCCTGTTAATCCTAGCATGATAAAGAAGATTCAAAGAGAGTGAGATGCCAGCTCCTTTCATTCAGTCAGTAGCTTCAAACATTTCTGGTATATGAAAAACATGTTTTTCAATGGCAAAAATCAATGAATATTGTAAATGCACAAACAGTAATATCTCCACATTGCAAGGTGCAATTCTGAAATTTTTTGCTTTTTCCTGCTAATCCTAGCATGATAAAGAAGATTCAAAGAGAGTGAGATGCCAGCTCCTTTCATTCAGTCAGTAGCTTCAAACATTTCTGGTATATGAAAAACATGTTTTTCAATGGCAAAAATCAATGAATATTGTAAATGCACAAACAGTAATATCTCCACATTGCAAGGTGCAATTCTGAAATTCTTTGCTTTTTCCTGCTAATCCTAGCATGATAAAGAAGATTCAAAGAGAGTGAGATGCCAGCTCCTTTCATTCAGTCAGTAGCTTCAAACATTTCTGGTATATGAAAAACATTTTTCAATGGCAAAAATCAATGAATATTGTAAATGCACAAACAGTAATATCTCCACATTGCAAGGTGCAATTCTGAAATTTTTAGCTTTTTCCTGTTAATCCTAGCATGATAAAGAAGATTCAAAGAGAGTGAGATGCCAGCTCCTTTCATTGTCAGTAGCTTCAAACATTTCTGGACGTTTTTCAATGGCAAAAATCAATGAATATTGTAAATGCACAAACAGTAATATCTCCACATTGCAAGGTGCAATTCTGAAATTTTTTGCTTTTTCCTGTTAATCCTAGCATGATAAAGAAGATTCAAAGAGAGTGAGATGCCAGCTCCTTTCATTCAGTCAGTAGCTTCAAACATTTCTGGTATATGAAAAACATGTTTTTCAATGGCAAAAATCAATGAATATTGTAAATGCACAAACAGTAATATCTCCACATTGCAAGGTGCAATTCTGAAAATTTTTGCTTTTTCCTGTTAATCCTAGCATGATAAAGAAGATTCAAAGAGAGTGAGATGCCAGCTCCTTTCATTCAGTCAGTAGCTTCAAACATTTCTGGTATATGAAAAACATGTTTTTCAATGGCAAAAATCAATGAATATTGTAAATGCACAAACAGTAATATCTCCACATTGCAAGGTGCAATTCTGAAATTTTTTGCTTTTTCCTGCTAATCCTAGCATGATAAAGAAGATTCAAAGAGAGTGAGATGCCAGCTCCTTTCATTCAGTCAGTAGCTTCAAACATTTCTGGTATATGAAAAACATGTTTTTCAATGGCAAAAATCAATGAATATTGTAAATGCACAAACAGTAATATCTCCACATTGCAAGGTGCAATTCTGAAATTTTTTGCTTTTTCCTGTTAATCCTAGCATGATAAAGAAGATTCAAAGAGAGTGAGATGCCAGCTCCTTTCATTCAGTCAGTAGCTTCAAACATTTCTGGACGTTTTTCAATGGCAAAAATCAATGAATATTGTAAATGCACAAACTAATATCTCCACATTGCAAGGTGCAATTCTGAAATTTTTTGCTTTTTCCTGTTAATCCTAGCATGATAAAGAAGATTCAAAGAGAGTGAGATGCCAGCTCCTTTCATTCAGTCAGTAGCTTCAAACATTTCTGGTATATGAAAAACATGTTTTTCAATGGCAAAAATCAATGAATATTGTAAATGCACAAACAGTAATATCTCCACATTGCAAGGTGCAATTCTGAAATTTTTTGCTTTTTCCTGCTAATCCTAGCATGATAAAGAAGATTCAAAGAGAGTGAGATGCCAGCTCCTTTCATTCAGTCAGTAGCTTCAAACATTTCTGGTATATGAAAAACATGTTTTTCAATGGCAAAAATCAATGAATATTGTAAATGCACAAACAGTAATATCTCCACATTGCAAGGTGCAATTCTGAAATTCTTTGCTTTTTCCTGCTAATCCTAGCATGATAAAGAAGATTCAAAGAGAGTGAGATGCCAGCTCCTTTCATTCAGTCAGTAGCTTCAAACATTTCTGGTATATGAAAAACATGTTTTTCAATGGCAAAAATCAATGAATATTGTAAATGCACAAACAGTAATATCTCCACATTGCAAGGTGCAATTCTGAAATTTTTTGCTTTTTCCTGTTAATCCTAGCATGATAAAGAAGATTCAAAGAGAGTGAGATGCCAGCTCCTTTCATTCAGTCAGTAGCTTCAAACATTTCTGGTATATGAAAAACATGTTTTTCAATGACAAAAATCAATGAATATTGTAAATGCACAAACAGTAATATCTCCACATTGCAAGGTGCAATTCTGAAATTTTTTGCTTTTTCCTGCTAATCCTAGCATGATAAAGAAGATTCAAAGAGAGTGAGATGCCAGCTCCTTTCATTCAGTCAGTAGCTTCAAACATTTCTGGTATATGAAAAACATGTTTTTCAATGGCAAAAATCAATGAATATTGTAAATGCACAAACAGTAATATCTCCACATTGCAAGGTGCAATTCTGAAATTTTTTGCTTTTTCCTGTTAATCCTAGCATGATAAAGAAGATTCAAAGAGAGTGAGATGCCAGCTCCTTTCATTCAGTCAGTAGCTTCAAACATTTCTGGTATATGAAAAACATGTTTTTCAATGGCAAAAATCAATGAATATTGTAAATGCACAAACAGTAATATCTCCACATTGCAAGGTGCAATTCTGAAATTTTTTGCTTTTTCCTGCTAATCCTAGCATGATAAAGAAGATTCAAAGAGAGTGACATGCCAGCTCCTTTCATTCAGTCAGTAGCTTCAAACATTTCTGGACGTTTTTCAATGGCAAAAATCAATGAATATTGTAAATGCACAAACAGTAATATCTCCACATTGCAAGGTGCAATTCTGAAATTTTTTGCTTTTTCCTGTTAATCCTAGCATGATAAAGAAGATTCAAAGAGAGTGAGATGCCAGCTCCTTTCATTCAGTCAGTAGCTTCAAACATTTCTGGTATATGAAAAACATGTTTTTCAATGGCAAAAATCAATGAATATTGTAAATGCACAAACAGTAATATCTCCACATTGCAAGGTGCAATTCTGAAATTTTTTGCTTTTTCCTGCTAATCCTAGCATGATAAAGAAGATTCAAAGAGAGTGAGATGCCAGCTCCTTTCATTCAGTCAGTAGCTTCAAACATTTCTGGTATATGAAAAACATGTTTTTCAATGGCAAAAATCAATGAATATTGTAAATGCACAAACAGTAATATCTCCACATTGCAAGGTGCAATTCTGAAATTCTTTGCTTTTTCCTGCTAATCCTAGCATGATAAAGAAGATTCAAAGAGAGTGAGATGCCAGCTCCTTTCATTCAGTCAGTAGCTTCAAACATTTCTGGTATATGAAAAACGTTTTTCAATGGCAAAAATCAATGAATATTGTAAATGCACAAACAGTAATATCTCCACATTGCAAGGTGCAATTCTGAAATTTTTAGCTTTTTCCTGTTAATCCTAGCATGATAAAGAAGATTCAAAGAGAGTGAGATGCCAGCTCCTTTCATTGTCAGTAGCTTCAAACATTTCTGGACGTTTTTCAATGGCAAAAATCAATGAATATTGTAAATGCACAAACAGTAATATCTCCACATTGCAAGGTGCAATTCTGAAATTTTTTGCTTTTTCCTGTTAATCCTAGCATGATAAAGAAGATTCAAAGAGAGTGAGATGCCAGCTCCTTTCATTCAGTCAGTAGCTTCAAACATTTCTGGTATATGAAAAACATGTTTTTCAATGGCAAAAATCAATGAATATTGTAAATGCACAAACAGTAATATCTCCACATTGCAAGGTGCAATTCTGAAATTTTTTGCTTTTTCCTGTTAATCCTAGCATGATAAAGAAGATTCAAAGAGAGTGAGATGCCAGCTCCTTTCATTCAGTCAGTAGCTTCAAACATTTCTGGTATATGAAAAACATGTTTTTCAATGGCAAAAATCAATGAATATTGTAAATGCACAAACAGTAATATCTCCACATTGCAAGGTGCAATTCTGAAATTTTTTGCTTTTTCCTGCTAATCCTAGCATGATAAAGAAGATTCAAAGAGAGTGAGATGCCAGCTCCTTTCATTCAGTCAGTAGCTTCAAACATTTCTGGTATATGAAAAACATGTTTTTCAATGGCAAAAATCAATGAATATTGTAAATGCACAAACAGTAATATCTCCACATTGCAAGGTGCAATTCTGAAATTTTTTGCTTTTTCCTGTTAATCCTAGCATGATAAAGAAGATTCAAAGAGAGTGAGATGCCAGCTCCTTTCATTCAGTCAGTAGCTTCAAACATTTCTGGACGTTTTTCAATGGCAAAAATCAATGAATATTGTAAATGCACAAACTAATATCTCCACATTGCAAGGTGCAATTCTGAAATTTTTTGCTTTTTCCTGTTAATCCTAGCATGATAAAGAAGATTCAAAGAGAGTGAGATGCCAGCTCCTTTCATTCAGTCAGTAGCTTCAAACATTTCTGGTATATGAAAAACATGTTTTTCAATGGCAAAAATCAATGAATATTGTAAATGCACAAACAGTAATATCTCCACATTGCAAGGTGCAATTCTGAAATTTTTTGCTTTTTCCTGCTAATCCTAGCATGATAAAGAAGATTCAAAGAGAGTGAGATGCCAGCTCCTTTCATTCAGTCAGTAGCTTCAAACATTTCTGGTATATGAAAAACATGTTTTTCAATGGCAAAAATCAATGAATATTGTAAATGCACAAACAGTAATATCTCCACATTGCAAGGTGCAATTCTGAAATTCTTTGCTTTTTCCTGCTAATCCTAGCATGATAAAGAAGATTCAAAGAGAGTGAGATGCCAGCTCCTTTCATTCAGTCAGTAGCTTCAAACATTTCTGGTATATGAAAAACATGTTTTTCAATGGCAAAAATCAATGAATATTGTAAATGCACAAACAGTAATATCTCCACATTGCAAGGTGCAATTCTGAAATTTTTTGCTTTTTCCTGTTAATCCTAGCATGATAAAGAAGATTCAAAGAGAGTGAGATGCCAGCTCCTTTCATTCAGTCAGTAGCTTCAAACATTTCTGGTATATGAAAAACATGTTTTTCAATGACAAAAATCAATGAATATTGTAAATGCACAAACAGTAATATCTCCACATTGCAAGGTGCAATTCTGAAATTTTTTGCTTTTTCCTGCTAATCCTAGCATGATAAAGAAGATTCAAAGAGAGTGAGATGCCAGCTCCTTTCATTCAGTCAGTAGCTTCAAACATTTCTGGTATATGAAAAACATGTTTTTCAATGGCAAAAATCAATGAATATTGTAAATGCACAAACAGTAATATCTCCACATTGCAAGGTGCAATTCTGAAATTTTTTGCTTTTTCCTGTTAATCCTAGCATGATAAAGAAGATTCAAAGAGAGTGAGATGCCAGCTCCTTTCATTCAGTCAGTAGCTTCAAACATTTCTGGTATATGAAAAACATGTTTTTCAATGGCAAAAATCAATGAATATTGTAAATGCACAAACAGTAATATCTCCACATTGCAAGGTGCAATTCTGAAATTTTTTGCTTTTTCCTGCTAATCCTAGCATGATAAAGAAGATTCAAAGAGAGTGACATGCCAGCTCCTTTCATTCAGTCAGTAGCTTCAAACATTTCTGGACGTTTTTCAATGGCAAAAATCAATGAATATTGTAAATGCACAAACAGTAATATCTCCACATTGCAAGGTGCAATTCTGAAATTTTTTGCTTTTTCCTGTTAATCCTAGCATGATAAAGAAGATTCAAAGAGAGTGAGATGCCAGCTCCTTTCATTCAGTCAGTAGCTTCAAACATTTCTGGTATATGAAAAACATGTTTTTCAATGGCAAAAATCAATGAATATTGTAAATGCACAAACAGTAATATCTCCACATTGCAAGGTGCAATTCTGAAATTTTTTGCTTTTTCCTGCTAATCCTAGCATGATAAAGAAGATTCAAAGAGAGTGAGATGCCAGCTCCTTTCATTCAGTCAGTAGCTTCAAACATTTCTGGTATATGAAAAACATGTTTTTCAATGGCAAAAATCAATGAATATTGTAAATGCACAAACAGTAATATCTCCACATTGCAAGGTGCAATTCTGAAATTCTTTGCTTTTTCCTGCTAATCCTAGCATGATAAAGAAGATTCAAAGAGAGTGAGATGCCAGCTCCTTTCATTCAGTCAGTAGCTTCAAACATTTCTGGTATATGAAAAACGTTTTTCAATGGCAAAAATCAATGAATATTGTAAATGCACAAACAGTAATATCTCCACATTGCAAGGTGCAATTCTGAAATTTTTAGCTTTTTCCTGTTAATCCTAGCATGATAAAGAAGATTCAAAGAGAGTGAGATGCCAGCTCCTTTCATTGTCAGTAGCTTCAAACATTTCTGGACGTTTTTCAATGGCAAAAATCAATGAATATTGTAAATGCACAAACAGTAATATCTCCACATTGCAAGGTGCAATTCTGAAATTTTTTGCTTTTTCCTGTTAATCCTAGCATGATAAAGAAGATTCAAAGAGAGTGAGATGCCAGCTCCTTTCATTCAGTCAGTAGCTTCAAACATTTCTGGTATATGAAAAACATGTTTTTCAATGGCAAAAATCAATGAATATTGTAAATGCACAAACAGTAATATCTCCACATTGCAAGGTGCAATTCTGAAATTTTTTGCTTTTTCCTGTTAATCCTAGCATGATAAAGAAGATTCAAAGAGAGTGAGATGCCAGCTCCTTTCATTCAGTCAGTAGCTTCAAACATTTCTGGTATATGAAAAACATGTTTTTCAATGGCAAAAATCAATGAATATTGTAAATGCACAAACAGTAATATCTCCACATTGCAAGGTGCAATTCTGAAATTTTTTGCTTTTTCCTGCTAATCCTAGCATGATAAAGAAGATTCAAAGAGAGTGAGATGCCAGCTCCTTTCATTCAGTCAGTAGCTTCAAACATTTCTGGTATATGAAAAACATGTTTTTCAATGGCAAAAATCAATGAATATTGTAAATGCACAAACAGTAATATCTCCACATTGCAAGGTGCAATTCTGAAATTTTTTGCTTTTTCCTGTTAATCCTAGCATGATAAAGAAGATTCAAAGAGAGTGAGATGCCAGCTCCTTTCATTCAGTCAGTAGCTTCAAACATTTCTGGTATATGAAAAACATGTTTTTCAATGACAAAAATCAATGAATATTGTAAATGCACAAACAGTAATATCTCCACATTGCAAGGTGCAATTCTGAAATTTTTTGCTTTTTCCTGCTAATCCTAGCATGATAAAGAAGATTCAAAGAGAGTGAGATGCCAGCTCCTTTCATTCAGTCAGTAGCTTCAAACATTTCTGGTATATGAAAAACATGTTTTTCAATGGCAAAAATCAATGAATATTGTAAATGCACAAACAGTAATATCTCCACATTGCAAGGTGCAATTCTGAAATTTTTTGCTTTTTCCTGTTAATCCTAGCATGATAAAGAAGATTCAAAGAGAGTGAGATGCCAGCTCCTTTCATTCAGTCAGTAGCTTCAAACATTTCTGGTATATGAAAAACATGTTTTTCAATGGCAAAAATCAATGAATATTGTAAATGCACAAACAGTAATATCTCCACATTGCAAGGTGCAATTCTGAAATTTTTTGCTTTTTCCTGCTAATCCTAGCATGATAAAGAAGATTCAAAGAGAGTGACATGCCAGCTCCTTTCATTCAGTCAGTAGCTTCAAACATTTCTGGAACGTTTTTCAATGGCAAAAATCAATGAATATTGTAAATGCACAAACAGTAATATCTCCACATTGCAAGGTGCAATTCTGAAATTTTTTGCTTTTTCCTGTTAATCCTAGCATGATAAAGAAGATTCAAAGAGAGTGAGATGCCAGCTCCTTTCATTCAGTCAGTAGCTTCAAACATTTCTGGTATATGAAAAACATGTTTTTCAATGGCAAAAATCAATGAATATTGTAAATGCACAAACAGTAATATCTCCACATTGCAAGGTGCAATTCTGAAATTTTTTGCTTTTTCCTGCTAATCCTAGCATGATAAAGAAGATTCAAAGAGAGTGAGATGCCAGCTCCTTTCATTCAGTCAGTAGCTTCAAACATTTCTGGTATATGAAAAACATGTTTTTCAATGGCAAAAATCAATGAATATTGTAAATGCACAAACAGTAATATCTCCACATTGCAAGGTGCAATTCTGAAATTCTTTGCTTTTTCCTGCTAATCCTAGCATGATAAAGAAGATTCAAAGAGAGTGAGATGCCAGCTCCTTTCATTCAGTCAGTAGCTTCAAACATTTCTGGTATATGAAAAACGTTTTTCAATGGCAAAAATCAATGAATATTGTAAATGCACAAACAGTAATATCTCCACATTGCAAGGTGCAATTCTGAAATTTTTTGCTTTTTCCTGTTAATCCTAGCATGATAAAGAAGATTCAAAGAGAGTGAGATGCCAGCTCCTTTCATTGTCAGTAGCTTCAAACATTTCTGGTATATGACGTTTTTCAATGGCAAAAATCAATGAATATTGTAAATGCACAAACAGTAATATCTCCACATTGCAAGGTGCAATTCTGAAATTTTTTGCTTTTTCCTGTTAATCCTAGCATGATAAAGAAGATTCAAAGAGAGTGAGATGCCAGCTCCTTTCATTCAGTCAGTAGCTTCAAACATTTCTGGTATATGAAAAACATGTTTTTCAATGGCAAAAATCAATGAATATTGTAAATGCACAAACAGTAATATCTCCACATTGCAAGGTGCAATTCTGAAATTTTTTGCTTTTTCCTGTTAATCCTAGCATGATAAAGAAGATTCAAAGAGAGTGAGATGCCAGCTCCTTTCATTCAGTCAGTAGCTTCAAACATTTCTGGTATATGAAAAACATGTTTTTCAATGGCAAAAATCAATGAATATTGTAAATGCACAAACAGTAATATCTCCACATTGCAAGGTGCAATTCTGAAATTTTTTGCTTTTCCTGCTAATCCTAGCATGATAAAGAAGATTCAAAGAGAGTGAGATGCCAGCTCCTTTCATTCAGTCAGTAGCTTCAAACATTTCTGGTATATGAAAAACATGTTTTTCAATGGCAAAAATCAATGAATATTGTAAATGCACAAACAGTAATATCTCCACATTGCAAGGTGCAATTCTGAAATTTTTTGCTTTTTCCTGTTAATCCTAGCATGATAAAGAAGATTCAAAGAGAGTGAGATGCCAGCTCCTTTCATTCAGTCAGTAGCTTCAAACATTTCTGGACGTTTTTCAATGGCAAAAATCAATGAATATTGTAAATGCACAAACTAATATCTCCACATTGCAAGGTGCAATTCTGAAATTTTTTGCTTTTCCTGTTAATCCTAGCATGATAAAGAAGATTCAAAGAGAGTGAGATGCCAGCTCCTTTCATTCAGTCAGTAGCTTCAAACATTTCTGGTATATGAAAAACATGTTTTTCAATGGCAAAAATCAATGAATATTGTAAATGCACAAACAGTAATATCTCCACATTGCAAGGTGCAATTCTGAAATTTTTTGCTTTTTCCTGCTAATCCTAGCATGATAAAGAAGATTCAAAGAGAGTGAGATGCCAGCTCCTTTCATTCAGTCAGTAGCTTCAAACATTTCTGGTATATGAAAAACATGTTTTTCAATGGCAAAAATCAATGAATATTGTAAATGCACAAACAGTAATATCTCCACATTGCAAGGTGCAATTCTGAAATTCTTTGCTTTTTCCTGCTAATCCTAGCATGATAAAGAAGATTCAAAGAGAGTGAGATGCCAGCTCCTTTCATTCAGTCAGTAGCTTCAAACATTTCTGGTTTGAAAAACAGTTTTTCAATGGCAAAAATCAATGAATATTGTAAATGCACAAACAGTAATATCTCCACATTGCAAGGTGCAATTCTGAAATTTTTTGCTTTTTCCTGTTAATCCTAGCATGATAAAGAAGATTCAAAGAGAGTGAGATGCCAGCTCCTTTCATTCAGTCAGTAGCTTCAAACATTTCTGGTATATGAAAAACATGTTTTTCAATGGCAAAAATCAATGAATATTGTAAATGCACAAACAGTAATATCTCCACATTGCAAGGTGCAATTCTGAAATTTTTTGCTTTTTCCTGCTAATCCTAGCATGATAAAGAAGATTCAAAGAGAGTGAGATGCCAGCTCCTTTCATTCAGTCAGTAGCTTCAAACATTTCTGGTATATGAAAAACATGTTTTTCAATGGCAAAAATCAATGAATATTGTAAATGCACAAACAGTAATATCTCCACATTGCAAGGTGCAATTCTGAAATTTTTTGCTTTTTTCCTGCTAATCCTAGCATGATAAAGAAGATTCAAAGAGAGTGAGATGCCAGCTCCTTTCATTCAGTCAGTAGCTTCAAACATTTCTGGATATGAAAAACGTTTTTCAATGGCAAAAATCAATGAATATTGTAAATGCACAAACAGTAATATCTCCACATTGCAAGGTGCAATTCTGAAATTTTTTGCTTTTTCCTGTTAATCCTAGCATGATAAAGAAGATTCAAAGAGAGTGAGATGCCAGCTCCTTTCATTCAGTCAGTAGCTTCAAACATTTCTGGTATATGAAAAACATGTTTTTCAATGGCAAAAATCAATGAATATTGTAAATGCACAAACAGTAATATCTCCTACATTGCAAGGTGCAATTCTGAAATTTTTTGCTTTTTCTGCTAATCCTAGCATGATAAA